>NW_017670901.1:176633-266651 GCF_001879085.1 Nicotiana attenuata | reverse complement strand
CCCACACCCCCACACCCCCACACCCCGACATTCACTACTATAGAATATGCTTGTTTTTTCCAGCAGGTACTTAGGCTTTAATTAGATGTTTTTTGCTATTGCAGAGGTGATAACTTCAGCAGAATTCCATCCTACACATTGTAACATGTTAGCTTATAGTAGTTCAAAAGGATCAGTTCGTCTAATAGATTTGCGGCAGTCAGCATTGTGTGACTCACATTCTAAATTGTGAGTATCACAGCAATTGTTTTGTCTTTCTGTTCTGCTGAGCGTATTTCTCTTATGATGTCTCTACATTGAAACGAACTTTTAACTGTACATGATAGTATCCTGGAAGATCTAGGTGTTGTCAGCGTGGGAGCACTGGAAAATGTATTTTTCAAGTTCAGAGTTTGTATTTTGAATTAGTTTTTCATAGCTTTTGATAAATTGGGAATTCTGGTGTTCCCTCTATATGCAGGTTTGAGGAACAGGAAGCGCCTGGTTCAAGATCTTTTTTCACTGAGATAATTGCTTCAATTTCAGATATTAAATTTGCAAAGAATGGACGATACATACTTAGCCGTGACTACATGACACTTAAGGTTTGTTTCTGTTTGTTTTTTCTGGATCTCCATATTCCAGTCAGTGAACGGAGAGTTTGCACAGCTTAATTGCTTATGTACTTCGCATTCATATTATTAAATCAGTAGAAGGCATGTCTTGATCTGTAAAAGAGTGCCTATGTAAAGCAGAGTGTGAGAAGGTGATGTAAGAATGGCCATGTCCTTCCTTGGACACATTACCAGCAGTTGTTTTGGGCTTTCATGTTTATTAATAATATGCCTCATGGTAAACTCCATACAGCATCAATTGGTTTTTTAAATTGAAAAGTACTCTTTACATTTGGAGTTTTTCTTGAGGTACTAATTTTAAAAAATGTCTTTATGGTTTCTAGAGACTGATCTACGTCGTTGTGTATGGTACTTTCTGTGCCTTCCGTCCTATTGGCAAACTTAACATATCCGAAAAGCAGTTTCTCTGTGTGTGTGTGTGACACGCCTACACGGAGTAGGTCTAGTTTTTTCCAGCTATGGTCTAGGAAGTTTATGTTCTTTCCATCCTTGTCAGTGAAATTTCATATTATATCAACAAAAATTGTTCCTTTTGTTACTGAGCAAGCTTTATTTTGTCAGCTATGGGACATAAACATGGACTCTGGTCCAGTTTCAACATTCCAGGTTCATGAATATTTAAGACCAAAGGTGAATTACCCTCCCCATCAAAGTGTTATGTCAACTTGGTTATCCTTTTACAGGTCGAGCTGATAAGTAATGCATTTTCTATTTTGTGCAGCTTTGTGACTTATACGAAAATGATTCCATCTTTGATAAATTCGAGTGTTGCCTTAGTGGTGATGGTATGCGAGTAGCAACTGGATCTTACAGGTCTGTGGAATTTTTCAGCTTTGTTTTACATATCAATTCTCCACCTCTTCTTCATTTTTTAAACAAATGATTACTATCATATCAGCAATCTTTTCCGCGTGTTTGGTTGTCCTCCGGGGAGCACTGAAGCAACTACCCTGGAAGCAAGCAAAAACCCTATGAGGTACCTAAGTCACAATATATTTGGCAACACATTTGATTTTGTGTGGTAACATGCCTTGGTTTCTGATGACGTTGATTGTGCTCCTCCAGAAGGCAAGTCCAGACTCCTTCAAGGCCTTCCAGGTCCCTGAGCAGCAGTATAACACGTGTTGTCCGGAGAGGTCTGCATTTTCACACACATATATTATATGCATGTATTTTAGTTTGTGTTATGCAAGTTATTTTTGATGCATGAATTTTTCGCCCACTGCTCTGAGTTATACGTCATATTTTATGTACACATTACAGGAGCAGATAGTGCAGGTGTTGATGCAAATGGAAACTCATTTGATTTCACAACAAAACTGCTTCATCTGGCATGGCATCCAACTGAAAATTCCGTAGCCTGTGCTGCTGCAAACAGCTTGTATATGTATTACGCATAAGTCATAACAGGAGAGATGTAGTTTTCTTGGTTAGCATTTTTGGGTTGCTTTTCGAGAAAGGTCTCTCTCGCAGCAACTTGAGGTTCTACCATTTCTCACTTCCAGGTGCCTTGCAAAGGTGTAGTACATGCTTTTGATGTCAAGGTCCGGATGTCGCTGAAAGGATCACCAACAGAGCGACGTAGTCTTTTTGAGTAGACGGATGGCCTGGGATTCTCGCTCCCTTATTCCCGTTTCTGCTTCACCCTTTTCTCTAAATCTCCTATTTTTCTGGGTTGAAGTTGGAAAGAATGTTATTCTCCTACAAGCAAAACTGTTGGATGTGCAAAATTGCCACTAGTTCTAAGGTAAATGTAGTTTTATCCGAATCTTGCTGAGAAGGAGCTACTGCTAACTGGCAGGATGTTACACCTTTTTCCTTGGATAGCATTATTTTTTGTAGGATAACTTAGTGTGCTTTTTGTTATAGATTATTAACTGAAGTAAAAAAATTTCCCTACTGTAAAAGAAATTCAAGAGCAACTGCATTTGTTTACCTGTATTTTTTAACCTTGGTAAAGTGAAGTTGGAACTGCTAAACTTCGGTCACTTCAGAATCTGTGTTTTAACAGTTTCATTGATAGAGTTTCTAGTTTTACTTTGCTTCTGGAGCCATGTAATGGAATCAACTTGGAAAGATTTTCTGAGATGGGAAGAAACCTTTGTAATATTGTTCATCTTTAGAGTGTGATCAGTTTCTTGTCCCATTTGACTTCGGTGTATCAAAACCTCATCAGAAAAATTGCATATTTGGAGTAAGTTATGGTCCAAGTTGCGGTTATACTACCAAACATGACTATCAAAACTCACTTCATAATGAATTGTGTCTTGAAATAAACTTTATGCCAAGATAACGTTCAACACCTTGTAGCCAAACTATGGGTTGTAAAGAACGTAGATCGGTAAACATGTTTCAATACCTATAGCCAAACTATTTTGATGAAAATATGACAATAGCAATTTCTACGCTGTTTCTGAATACTAATTTACAAATGAAAAATTGATTCTATTAGTCTAAAGGTAATCAAATCAATCGTCTATAAGTAAAACATACTCCATTTAATAAACGGGAAAGGTCCAAATATACCCATGTACTATGAGAAAAGGTTCAAATATACCCCTCGTTATACTTTGAGTCCAAATATATCCCTATAGTTATACTATTGCTTCAAAATATACCCCTCTACCATTAAGTTTGGCCAAGATGGACATTCAATCCTATATGGCACTAATATTTGATGAGATGGACGCCATGTGGCATGCCACCTCAGCACCCCTACCCATTTTATCCCTCCCTTCTATTTTTTTTCACCACTAAAATTCTCTTCCGATTCCCTCCATCACCATTGTCACCATTACCGCCACCATGAACAATATTGAATTTATACAAAGCTACCCATCAATCTCAAAATCCTCATCTGGAAGTCACTCATCAATCTCACGATCCTCATCTGGAAGTCTACCAGCAACGTAACATTCCAAGTTCGGCTATATACCCACCAGAAATACGAGCAGTGCAAATGACAGAAATCATTTTAAAGAGGAAATATTGGTTCTAGAAAAGCAAAGAATCTTGCAAATGCTATTTAAAAAAAGAAAAAAAAAACAAATGGCGGCCTCGGTGACCATGAATATAGCTGTTTGCCCTTCTCTCTGACTAATCAGTTGATGTAGATTGTCTTACTCTAGTGCTTACATAATTTTTTGACCATTTATTTGCAGAACATAAGAACAATCGGTAAGTATATCAAAACCTTAGATTTCTGGAGGATATCCATGATTTGATTTGAGTTATTTTTGGTGTAAAGAAGTTTTACATTAAGATTTACTACCACCACCACCACCACGAGCTCCATACTCTTCTAAGAGCAAACATATTAGGAATATTACCAATGGTAGCGGTAATGGTAGCAATGATGGTGGAAATCAAGGGAATTTTAGGGGTGAAAACAAAATACAAGGGAGGGGTAACGTTGGTTAGGGGTGCTGAGGTGGCATGTCACGTAGTACCAACCTAATCAAATGTTAGTGCCACATAGGATTGGATGTCCACCTTGGCCAAACTTAACGGAAGAGGGGTATATTTGAACCAATAGTATAACGACATGGGTATATTTGGACTCAAGTATAACGAGTGGTATATTTAAATTTTTTCTCATAGTACAGGGGTATATTTGGACCTTTTCCGTTTAATAAATTGGGATTATGTCAATATCCCTTGAAGATCTAAAATTGCTTTATTCGAGATTTACTTACGAAGAGACACCTATAATTCCTTGATACGTATCACCGGTCCATAATTAGTGGCTTTTTAGCATTTGGCACACCATTTAAGAAAATACAACTCCTAGAGAAAAAAAATGTATTTATTAAATACCTTTAAATAATTGTTACCTTGACATTTGACACATTTGGAAATGTAAGGGTAAATTTTGGAAAAATAAAATTAATTTTTTCTTGATTATGTAAATGGATACTTATTTTGGACCAAAATAAAAAGGCCAAAAGGTCACTTATTATGGGCCGGAGGAAGTAATTTTGAATCGTGAAAATAGCACGGGCGCCAGCGTTTGCAAAGTCATTGAAAAATAGCAACTATGTTGCTACAACATGGAAAATTCTAGCATAATGTACTGGAGATTCGTACACCTGTGTATAAACTTCTAGCATATTATGTTGGAACTCCAGCACACGGAAAGTTCTAGCATAATATACTGAAGGTTGGAGCACCTATGTATTAACTTCCAGTATATTATGCTGGAACTCCAGTATATTACGATATGGAAGTTCACATGTAAAAAATTCGAACTCCAGTATATTATACTGGAATATTTTTCGGATTTTGAACAATGTTTTCATTCAGGTTTATCTTTACATGATAAATGGCTAAATTTCGATTACTTTTAAAACTATGGCTATTTTTCAATTATCGCTTGTAAATCTGGCTATTTTTGAATCCCTAGTTTGAGCCCTTTAGATTTGAATGTCGATCTTAGTTATCTGAAATCGAGAGTTATTAACTTTAATATCAGGTAATTTCCTTTCGTGGGTTCAATTCGTTGAAACACACTAAAAAAGATTTTTTTAACGGATTATTTTTTGCAAATAGGTATGAAAAAATAACATGGAAGAGGAGAAGTTGTTTACTATATTTACACATTGATGTAGCAACCCTACTATATTTACGTCAATGTATAAATATAGTAAACTCTATTCCGCTTCCATACAATTCTATTTTATTTTTATTTTTTATATCAAAACCTCCTCATCATCTACCACAAACCAAAATGGAAATTGCATGTATAAATACCTACAATCTCCACTCTTCCTTGTCAAAAACAGTTCCAATCTAGCTTTAAAAAGCTTTTCTGAATGATGAAAACAAACAAGCCTTCATATTTCATGTTAACTCTTGTATTTACTGTACTAATGACAATTTCAAGTACAAGTTTTGTGCATGGATTTAACGTAATTGATAAATGTTGGAGAAGAGATCCAAATTGGAGGAGTCACAGGCAAGAATTAGCTAAATGTTGTGTAGGTTATTCTGGAAAGATGACTAATAATATTGGAGCGGACACGGTACAATATACGGTTACAGATCCTAGTGACGATCCCCTGAACCCTAAACCCGGAACCCTCAGATATGCAATGACACATATCCAAGGAAAGGTTTGGGTAACATTCCAAAGAGACATGACTATTAGGCTCCAAAAACCCCTCTTAGTTAGCAGTTTCACTACCATTGATGGCCGTGGAGTTAAGGTTAACATTGCTCATGCTGCTTGTCTAATGCTTCAAAGGGTATGTACCACTAGACAATTTTATTAACTTCAACTTTATGCACCAAAACAACTTCAGCTCAAATGGGATTAATTAATAACATAGAAAATAAGACATATTAATTACCTTAGCTTCTATATATAACGATTAAAATATACTAATAGTAAAAAAGTTATACTACTAATAGCTAGGTAGCACACACGAACTCGATCACTAGTTCTAAATCCAGGATACGCCTCTGACTACTATACATGCAGTAGCGGAGTCACCTTAGAATGATACCGCTTCATCAAAAAATTACATTGTATTTATGTATATATACCATATGTTGAATCCCTTTAATTTCTTACTTCTTTATATTTTGACGCTAAATTTTTGGCTTCGCCACCGACTACTACATGTATGTAATTAGTTGTCGTGTTATTAATTTTGTTTTTCTAGGTGACAAATGTGATAATTCATGGTCTAAGAATCCACCATTGCAAGGCACAAGCAGCATCAACAGTGTTGGGACCTGATAAGAAAATAGTAAATGTGGGTCCAGTAGATGGAGATGCAATTAGAATGTTAACTTCTTCCAAGATTTGGATTGACCACAATACCCTTTTCGATTGTGAAGATGGTTTAATTGATGTCACTCGTGGTTCTACTGATATTACCATTTCCAATAATTGGTTTCGGACCCAAAATAAGGTTATGTTATTAGGTCATGATGATGGATTTCTTAGAGACAAGAACATGAAGGTTACTGTTGCATTCAATTATTTTGGTCCTAATTGCAACCAAAGAATGCCAAGGTACTCTACAAATTAAATTATTGTTACATTCAAGCTGAATTTTAAGATTTTTTTAGTTTCTTGAAACTACAAGATAAATGACTTTACCATTGAACATGAAGTGGTCCCGGCCATATATGAGTAACATAGGAGACATTTCCATTTTTCCTCCGAAAAAAAAGTTGAAAATTATCTTTCAGTTCATCAAATGAGACGTGAATAACCCGTCCTTCTCTCTTGTAGGGAAGAGGAATGTATGCATTTAATAGGAAAATTACCAACTATGTCCATTTATAAGTAACTCATTACAAAAATTGACCAATTGATAAAATATTACTAATATTAGCCAAATTAGCTATTTGTAGCAAAAAAATATCAAATCTTTGCTTTGTTTTGAGTGGGTGTTATTAGAATAGATTGGGCACAACTTAAGGAGCTTGAATCTCAGTTTTGGAATAATTTGGTGAAGTTTTGAGGTGGTTTGAATTGAAAATTCGAAGTAAAAGCTGAACATGAAAAAAAATGATATGTGTATCACATTGTGTATCATTTATGTATCACATATGTATCATATTTGTATTAATTGTGTATCACATGTATATCCATGTATACCTGTGTGTGTGATACATGTGTAGCAGAAGATTTTTTTGAACTCGATTTAATTACGAATTTTGATACAAAACCAGTCCAAATCACCTCCAATCTTCCTCAAATTTTGTGTATTGACTTATCTATATATTTTCAATGAATTCCAACTATACCCATTGAAAAAGTTTCTTTTTTGTTTAGATTTTTGAAATATTGTATAGATTTTTGTATTTCATCACCTTATTTGCTACCCCGTCCATAAAATTTCCTTTCCGTTCTGTATCTAATGTTGTTAATCACGCTTAAAAATATGGAAGGTGATTTTTGCATGTGATTCTTTGAGAGAAAGAACCCTATTATTTGGTTTTCAATTTTTGTTGGCTAGTTTTGGTAAGTCTATGACTAATGGCTATAGATTGGTAAGTTGAGATTTATTTGGGACATTTATGTAAGTTTCCCTTTATAATACTCCCCTATTTTCTTATTAGTTCTTTTGAAACGATTTAAACATTCATATTTGAAAATAATTAATTATGAACTTCTCATTCACGTCTTAAATCCGTAACGTATACGTGACTAAAAAGCAACTCTACCATTTTATCCCTGGGTCTATACATGAACTTTTTTGTTTTTACTTAATTTTATTTTCGGAATTTCCAATGCATAATTTTGCAGGGTTCGTCATGGATATGCACATGTGGTCAACAATCTATACAAGGGATGGGGAAATTACGCAATAGGGGGAAGCATGAACCCAAGCATTAAGAGCCAAGCCAATTATTTCATTGCACCTAAAGGAGGAAAGAAAGAGGTAAACCTTTTAACATGCAGTTTTCTTCATTCTTGTTAATATTGTCTCCAATTTCTGAGGGATTTGTTATTCAGTGATTCTCTCAAACAATATTGATCATATCTATTTACTTATCATAATTGGGTTTACAACAGAATAAACTAATTAGCAGTGCCGTAGCTATACTATGCTCAAGCGAACATCCTTCGCTCAAAGATAATACTCCACTGTATATATAATAAGTCAAATAATATTTTATATGGTTATATATTACATTTTGAACACTCTTAATGGGTCCTATGTTATCTGCCCATTTTATTTGTCAAAACTAAACAGAGGCCCCTGCATGTGGTCTATTTGTCTCTTAGTTTATACCATTCATCGCTGAAACAATTTATTGACTTATTTAAAGTTTGAACACCCTTGACGGAATTCCTGGCTACGCTAATCCTAATGAGTCCGAATAGAACGAAACGAATATAAAGCAGATTCATTAAATTGACCCTGACTAGTTTAGAAGTTGATTGCTTGATGAAAATGGTGGTGGTACAGATAACATGGAGAAAGCAGGGTGGAGTTGGTGAAGTATCATGGAATTTCCAATCTGTTGAAGATGTATTTGAGAACGGAGCATCTTTCAGCGAATCGGGTTTGGGTCGTGAGTCCGTGAAGCCAAACTATCTGCCAGATCAAGCTTTTCCAGTGGAAGATGGAAAAAATGTCAAGTCCTTGACAAGAAATGCTGGTGCTCTGAAATGTTCCTCTACTTCTACCTGCTGAGTACAAAGCTAATGTCAAGATATTTGGCTTTCTTTTATTTTGTTTCTGTGAAAATGGATATGTTCCATATAAAATCTCTTCTGAGAATTGACAAGGGAATAACGTGGTTTTAGTTATACATAGCAGTATATATGTGTAGGGAATTAACCTCAAAATAGTAATTATACGCAGGTGATGAGCTATGTTGTATGGATTTTATTACCTTGGATCTGTAGTTATTTCGTGCAGATTTTCCAAAACACATAAAAGTTAAAAAAAACTACACATACCAATATTCACACCTGTATTATATGTGTGCCAATATCAGAAGAAACCTTAATCGACCGGGTTTTCACTTGAGCTCATCCCTCATGTATTGCAAGATCCCAATAAGCAATTCTGTTATTCCCTCCCTTCCACTTTGTTCGGCACTATCCCTCCTTATTAGTTCGTTTAATAAAGAATGACACATTTTTGCATTTCTTCAATGACAAGTTCTACAATTACACAAATATTATGACAAATTTTGTTACACGAACTCTCCAAAATATTATTCAACCTGTGTCGGATCCTCCAAATCCTCTGAAAATACACTACTTTTGGAGGATCCGACATGTACCCGATAATAAAACCAAAAGTTTCATACGCCTTATGGTTACACAAATGTTATGGCATATTTATGAACATAAATTTCAAAAGTCTACCTTTCTTAAATTCCGATCCAAGTCAAACTATACCAATCGCTCTTCGCTTCCCATAAAAGGACCTCTCTGCAGCATCAGTTTTGAGCAAGCTATGGCCTTATGAACGAACTGGATAATTGCCAAGCAAAATATTCAACGTAAAATTGCGCAGACTTATGTCTGTCATGATGTTATGAGATTGTAAACCGTAAAACGACGAAAGAATCTAACAAAGTCGGGAGGCCTAGTCGTTCATCCCATATATTGATATACATAAAGACCTAAATATGTAAAGGAAACATCCAAGCTTCACGATTCTGATACTCTGTAACACATGGAAAGAACAAGTTTATATAGGAAAGAACAAACCGAGGAAAATAGGTTAGAATAACAAAAGTAGTAACTAATTCACCTGACAGAAATTCTCAACCTCATATCTAAAGAAAAGGTTTGTCTATTATAATACAAGTTCAGTAACTTGGTAAAAGTTTTACCTATATACATGATACATTTGGATTTAACGGTTAGTACGTCATGCATACTTCCATACATACACCTAACAGTTCCACAAAAATGTGATCATGAACTTAAGCCTCCTTTTGGATTTAGTTCACAATAAGTTTTTGGAAAGCAATTTTGGTGAAAAACAAGAACCAGATGCCAAAAACCAACAATAAATAGCCAGTACCAAAGGACAAAGCCCTTTGGTCAAGACAATAGCCAGTTGTAATAACAGTCTATATTTGCCTAAATCAACCAACCATTCAGGAAGTCCAAAAAAGTCTTCCTGTTCAATTCCAAGGAGGCACAAATGCAACTCAATGCAAAATGTAATAAATTACACTCGAAGTCGAAGTAAAAGTAACAGAATAATCATGTGTGTCGTGACCCATTCTAATACATGAAGGTTCAATATGTGAAACAAACCCAAATGGACGACTTAAATCACATGGGAACAACACGGGCCTTGTACATGCAAATATAAGCCATATGCCAATCACCTGAAACCAAAAACAAAGCACTTTTATCAATAAACTGACGGACAGAAAAACACATTCAGGCACACAAGCAACAAAATATTCCATCTGGTTTACATCTTGATGTTACAAGACAGGATATGCTTGCCAGACTTTGAAAATTTGCCAACGACGTAATACAGAAGTGATTCACTTACCACCTCCTGAAAGTTTAGGGATGTCCTCTTCTCTCTGTGGAATCGGATTGTCATCATCAAATTGAACCCACTTTCCTGTGGTTTACAAAGAGATTTTCAATATATTGTGTCAGATGGTAGTCCAAGAGCAATGATTACTAGAACAAAATCTCTTCCCAGTTAAACTGACCGTTTTCTTGCTTTACCCAGGCAACATAATGCCCAGAGTCAGCACTTCTTCCCTTGTGAGTCAGCACGGCCACCAAATCATATATTCCAGTCAAGTGGTGTTCCTTCTCAGGCAGAACACCTGAAATGGAGTTTACTAATCGGGCATCATTAAAAATAAAATAAAAACTAATCATTGCGACTCCTCATTCATAACAGATTTCCAAAATTGAGCTCTCAGACTAACTTCCCCTTATATATCAGAAACACTAAACTGTTGATAAAATTGATCATTCACAACTACTGCTCCCAATCCAGAACCAGTTAGAGTCCCTTATATAAATCCCCGACATCATTCTGCTCCATCTGGGCCTAGTTCATTCCAATACTCAGACAATTTTCTTTTAAGACAAGTTATGGGGTTATCCAATGCTAGAGGTTCTCTACATTTTCCACATACAAACAAATGTCTAAACAAATTAAAGGACTCCAAGAAAACACCAACTTAATGTATGTGTATCAGCAGAGCTAAACCTTTAGGATCTTTCGTAGTTACATAAATTCAAACGCAAGTTATGGGGTTATCTATGCTAGAGGTTCTCTAAATTTTCTACATACAAACAAATGGCTAAACAAATTAAAATGTAAGTGTATCAGCAGAGCTAAACCTTAAGGATCTTCCATAGTTCTAAAAATTAAAAGGAGCCCCCTTCAAAAGAAACTTGGGAAACGTCCGCCGGTGTCTAGGGACATATAGTAATTTAAAAAGGAATAAATCTGATCCAAGTTACTAATCTTTATGGGATCCCATAATTGTTAATAGAAGGTCAATCGCTCGTAATCAAAGATACTAACAGTGACTTTGTGAAAAGAAGTTTGAATACCCAAAGCAGAACATTGTTATCATAAGAACATTGTTATGGAACCCTAATATTACTGCAGAATTATAACTGGCAATTAACTAACAGAGTTTCCTTTAAAGCATTGAAAAGGATATGTGAGTTGGAAGGTAATTTTATGACAATAACTTCTCTCCCAAATATTACAATTTTAATGCCAGACATTGTTACCAATTAAAATACAGCAGCAGCATATGTTTATGAAGTCATCAAGTTATCAAGAAAAGGAGGTGTTTCTCTACCTTCTTGGGTTGTTTTAGACGCTTCTCCACTTCCACTAGATGATTCCTGCATAAAAAGGAGAAAAGGCAGAAGTTACTTTTAGACATTCTTAATTTCCCACTTCAAACCACCTTGTACAATTCGCCATAGGTGGGCCCGAAAGGTCCCTCTTTATCCCCTTAGGTCACTCCTACATTACAAAGATTAATTCATACCTCAGCCTCAGTCATTTTAACGTCGCCGTCAATTGAACTTGAAGTTTTCTCACTGGTTTTTAAACCAGCCTTCTTACCTTCAGCATCCCTCAAAACCTAGCAGCAAATTTAGAGTCACGTAATTACAGAACAAGAAAGAGAAAGAGGGACCAAAGAGGGTCTGGTCTTTCCTCATTTCTTAAAGACATTGATCAATGGGAAAAAGACAGTACCTGGCGAGGACCTTCCAGTTTCTTGCGAAGGTCTTCCGAACAAAAATCATATACATCCAACGACAGGGGGTAATCCACTTTCTGATGGCATAGACATAGTTTAAGATTACCATTTCTTATATCTTAAAGCAATGAGAGATCCAATACATGCACAAAATATGAAATAGGGTTTTGAAATATTAGCAAACCTATATTACTAAAAAAGCAAGACTTGCTGAGTTTTAATACGAGATGTGACTGTTGTTTGAAGCATAGCATAATTGTAGTTTCCTAGATTATCATTTAAGTTCCTGATATAACTAAAATCCATCACATCACATCTACAACTCCTTGTTGTCACGTCACTACTAGCGGTGGGTGGAAAAGGAAGTGACCATTCTATTTTTGTCCACAATAAGTTTTATATGTGACAGATGGGTGGTCTAGGTTGGATATGGGTGATATTTGAAATGAACCTTAGTTAATTCACCAGAACCCATCCTCTGTTACCTTTCAAGAAAAAATTAGCCAGAACACATCACAGCCAATATCGGCTAAAAATGGTTGTGATCTCTAATCCAATGCATTCTTTTTCTTTCTTTTTTTATTATTCCCATATTCAATGGATTCTTAACCACAAAGATTAACTTACCCCCGAAATCACTACTAGAGAAAATTCTTTAGCTATTTAAAAGTTATAAACAATTGAACCTACGGCTTGATGCATCCCCTACCCAAAAAAGGAGAGACGAGAAGAGAAAAACTACCAAGTATGATACCATTCTTAAATATAGCACTCCCTCCATTTCATTTTATTGTGACCATGTTTGACTACACAGGAAGTTTAATAAGGAAAAAAGAAGACTTTTGAGACTTGTGGTCTTAAACATGCCATAACATTTATATGGTTAAATAAGACTTTTGAAACTTCAGATTTTAAATATGCAGAACGAATGTGTGGCTATAAATGCTTGCCATTAAGCGTAAAATGAGAATATTTATTTCCAAACTTAGAAAGGGGTAATTCTTTTATAAGCAAACTAAAAAGGAAATAATGTCACATAAGCTTAAATAAAAGAAGACAATTTATTTTCGTAATTAAGTTAAAAAAGAACTTATTGTTTTCCTATCAACCATCTAAACAGTAAAGATATGGAAGTGCATCACAACATATGCATACAGAACCATGAGGTCTCAGTCTCAAATTCCAGTGAGACAAAAAATACTAGGTGATTCTTCTATTTTCCTCTATGTTGCTCGGACTCTCCGAAAATGTTGTCGGGTGTGAGTCGGATCCTCCAAAAATAGTGTATTTTTGGAGGATCCGACACGGGTGCGGCATCATTTTGGAGAGTCCGCGCAACATAGATTTTCCTAAGCCTTGATGGACAAAGTTACTTGTGTTTGTGCTGGTGGGAAGCAGGAGGTACTAAATAGAATAATCGAGGTGCGCACAAGCTAGTCGGGAAGCATCATTTAAAAAAAGAAATACATATACAGAAAGGTCATATCAGATGGAGAGGAGCGCGGAACCTCACAAGCCTACTTTCTTTTTCCTCTTTTCACTTCAGTTTTGGAATTAGGTGAGGACCCCCCTGGGTTACCCATGTTCAACACAAAGATATCTGAAACACCCAGTACAACTACTTTATAGATCCCAGAACTTATGGCAATGGGTGGGCTATTATCCCCGAATGGCCGAATCTAGGAAGAAGCTTTTCAGATATTTTTGATTGTTAAGAAGATCTTGTATCAACACAAAAGGGGGGGAAAAGAGCATATCAGCTTCTCACCAGAACTCTTTTTCAAAAAAAAAGTTATGTACATGCTATCTCACTAGAATAGCAAAGTATTAATATCACATCCTTCTCACTTCTAGTAGAAGGAATCTAGTCATTGGAGCATAAGAACTCCTCTGTGTAATTATGCCCAAGTTACACCTACTCCAAGATCAAAACAGAAACTTAAGAGAAGTTTCAGTTAATTTTTTATTGGGAAGGGATTATAGACCAAGACTCCTACACCGACACCATCACAAACTAGTCTAACAAGACTCCTACACCGACACCATCACAAACTAGTCTAAAGTTAAAATATACAGTTCAGAATTTGACAATCGAGAGAGTAGGCGAGACTTTAGAGCACCTAAACATGACAGAACTACTCATCCTCACAAAACAAAGTAAAACAGTGAACTCCCTTTCTCCATCCCCCTTTCTCGGTTCAGGACATGGTAACCTGATCCTTTTTCCCTCTTCCGACACATTTTCAAGGAGGACCAACTATTTGATCAATGTGAAAAGGAAGACGAGCAAGTCAACATACCCGCAAAATCTTTGCCTTTTGATTTGATTCCCTTTTCCAGAAAAACCGGACGAACTGAATGGTCAAGTATCTATTCATCAAATGAAAAAGAAATAGTAAAAATAGAAGAAGATTTTGACATAGACCAATCAATAATCAGCACAAAATGGTAAAGAAACTATCCAGAAAAGTGTGAGAATTAAAAGCCCCCCAACCCCCCCCCCCCCCCCCCCAAAGAAAGGAGAATGAGAAAGAAGTGACGCCAAAAATGAGGTGAACTACTTCAACACATCAAAAGACACTTTTGTTATGTGAAAGACGTGGATTCAGATAGTCTATATGCACTTATGCAGAAGCTACGGATCATACATATGTCGCTACATCGCATGGAATTTAATCGAGCCAGTTAATACCTTGGCAAGCCATTGATTCGGGAGTCTTTCACATAAACTGCACTCCGTCCAAGTGACGGAGACGCCTTCTCCAGTTCTGATTTCAGACCCTGTCCAGAAAAAGCAATGGCCATATGAGTGCATTTAAATTATTTTGAGGGGATAAATACCAGATTTCCAGTATAAACATCATCAACGATTTTGCACAAAATCTCCAAATCTTTTCCCACCAAATGCATTATGAGTCGGCTCCAATGGCTCAGCCTACCTCTGATGTGAAACTATTGCATGAACCTCAACATGCGGACCCCACATTTGGAGATCATGGCATGAAAAAATTCTAAAGCTAAAGAACCCCCCCCCCCCCCCAAAATGTGCAGCCCGAGAGGCATCTTATATAAGAGTTTCTCCATCCAACCAACCATTTCAGGACTAACTGTTAGTTATCCTCAAAGGTTACAGCTACCAAAGGAATTTCTATGAATTAGATACGTCATTTTTCACTTTGGGACTGTCCTCTTAATCAAATTGGATGATTACTGGATTGGCACAACTGAAAAACTTGAGACAGAACTTAGCAGTAATATGAAACACTTGGGAGAAAACAAGACTAAAGTTAGAAGTTGGGACATACAAGGAGGAAAAGAACCGAACTTACACGTTTCAAACCCTCGTGCAAATGGTTCACTTCCTGTGAAATGTGGCATTTAAGGGAATATACAGTTTCTGTTTCTGTGCTTTCTTCACCACTTTCAGCACAATGAATCCTGGTCCATATCAGTGCCATGAGAATAAGGGGCAGAGTTAAGTCATTTTTCTTCAGTATCTAGCAGTTAATATCAGATATGGAACATAGGCACAGAGTGGACTCTAGCACAACACCATAATCCAGTCAGAACAGTATAGGTCAAGTCAGATATGAATGATAAACAGCTTCCCACACTATCGAAAATTAAATTTTGTGTATCAGTAGATGAGTTTGAGCACATGAGAACTCTGGGATGGGCATTGGGATCTTCCCAACCTCACTGCAGTAGGTCAGGTCCTAGACAAGAAATATTAGCCCAGAGGTCTAGGCTACAGCAGAAAAGCATAGCCTGTTGAAAATACTCTAGAATGGCATAAACCGGCCAGACCTTTCATTAGTAGTAATACAATACAAAGGTACACACTAGTAGCGCTATAGTACACTTAACTAACAGTAGGAGAAACTAAAAGAAGTTAACATAAACATGATGTTTAGCTTCAACTTTCAAAACAACTTCAAAGCAACTTCAGTAATTCATCTCTTATTGTCAACTAGATGATTCACAATATGACAGAGTAAAAGTTGAGGATGTTGATTCTCATCAGGTTGCCGAGAAGATACTCAAAGTCAGAACAGGGAACACATCCTACATCCTAGGACCACTAGCTGCATTCCTTCCTATCTCAATACATATGCAACAGTAAGTTCACATGCCTCTTATGATATTTAGGTGCAGAACAAATCCATGCAAAGTGGAAAAGGTAACAGAATAACTGGAAGGTAAACAACATTTAACTGCAGAAATACCTGTTGTCAAACTCAATACCGAAGAGAGCCTTCACAATATCCGGACTTTCACTGCAAGTACCGAGATAAAGAGCAGTCACAAATCATGACTAACAATGTATATATAGGAGAGTTTTCCTTCACATTTTTACAAATAGGGACCATATGTCCAAACTGAAACAAAGAAAACAACTAGCGAAACAAAACATGGAAATTATTTAGAAAAGGGACTTTCATCTGCAAGAAATATCCAGAGAGGAGATGTAGTACCTAGAGTTCGGTGATTTAAGAGACTGAGAAAGGGTGTAAAGTAGTTGCGTCCAACATTCTTCAGCATCCTGTGATTATCCAGAACGTGTCAGTAGGACCTCTATATAGCAATTGCAATAATGGTACGCTATTTTTTTATAACAAGGAAGCATTGTGGTAGCTTAGGTAATGTTGGAACCTGTTGCATGAAAGCTCCATTGCTCTGCTGGCCAAATTGAGGATATTTCTTCCGCAAAACCTGTGAACATAAACCTAATCAAATGTTGATGCCAGAGTAGCTTATGTGAGGAAAACACTAAAAAGACAAACATATCAACATAGGCTACATTTATAGTTCTCATATAAATCCAAGTAACCTTGGGCGAGAATGATAATGCACAAAGTTTTGACCATGTAGACAACAGACCCAAGCTTAAGTCATTCTATTCGCATCCTATACAAAGTACTTCATCCTTGCTCTCTAAGAGCATATCCATTTGCACACAAAAGTCATGACAAAATATATCGAGTTCAGTGTTCAACGCTAAACGAGTATATTTTGAAGTCTGCCAACAGGAATTTATTGGCAAACACTGTCTCCTACTCAGCATACATATTCTCCTTCAAAGGTGCAGTAACTTTGTTCGAAATCCAAACACATTTTCTAAGAAAACAAAGTCATGAATACTAAGTCATAACCAAAGAAAATATTAGGAGTAGAATAAAGACAAATAAAGTACCGTCCAGAATTGCATTGGTGCCACTGGTTTGACATTTTTATCCAGGTCATTAAACAGATCTCTTGTTGCAACTGTCAAGAGATGAGATGAGTGGTCCAAATCATTGCTTCTACCAAGCTGGTTATACCTAACAGGAAGAATAAATAAACTCAAAATCTCAGGAACACAAAAAGAAATGTACCTAACGGCGTTGCTTTTGGAACTCCTACGCTTGGTATTTAACAGGAGCCATTTTGATCTTTTTTCTTATAATGTTCGGGAAAGATCCACAGTTTCGGAATCCAAATTGATTCAAAGTGGATTACATTTTGGATTGCTTTCATCCAAAGGAGCACATGCCGTGAAACGAGTCGACTTTATGTAAGGTAGGATAAATAGGAATTAAAACAGGATAATTTATGTCTCCTCTACTAATTACTGTTTTCTCCGCTTTGTCTCCGTGAATACATACTATCTAGGTGTATACAACGCGACACATTATATAAGTTAAATTATGATTAATAGATTTGACAAATATATACAGTAAAATCAGAATTATCAATTTTAGCGAAAACAGGAATTACGAATTAGGTGCAAATAGATCGAATTGCCTAACCAAAAAAGTGCAATGCAATCAAAATAGACCTAAATATTTTCAGAACTAGACTTAAAAGCAACCATATTGAAATTGATCAAGTTTTGGGAAATCAAGGCTAAAGCAAAAGGACCAAAAAAAAAAAGCCTAAACCAAAAGACTCCCAAAAATGAAGGAAAGGATGAAAGAAGCAAATGCTCACTCTGTTAGAGCAGACTTCAGTTCCGGAACTGAATGCAAGCACTGTACTGTGGAGTTCATGTAGCATGTATTTCCGAGATTAAATAATCCAGCAGAATGACCCTGGAGGAAACAAAATTATAAAAAATTCCATCACCCATTTACTGATAAAAAGTACAAAACTAAGCCTTGCCATTATAAGAGTTAGCGGTTCTTTTAGATAGGACTCTAAAACAACATAGTAATCCGATTCACAATGTGTAAAAAGGCAGCCCGGTGCACTAAGCTCCCGCTATGTGCGGGGTCCGGGGAAGGGCTGATTCACAATGTGTAAATGAAGAAATTACGCATTCAACAAGCGCTTGGAATCCACAAAATCGCTTGTGCCAGCGGAACAAGAAACGCATTCGGCAAGCGCTTGGCATCCACAAAATCACTTGTGCCAGTGGAAAAAGAATAGAGAATTATATATTAAAGCTTATTTGCATGTAGAAGTTTTGAGAAAAATGAACAAAGCAAGTGCTGTAAAATTACCAATAAATCTACTAGGGACCCAGTGCTGGTATAAGTACAGCATATGAGACAAGACTAACTATGTAAGCAGTTAAACATAAGGAATCACACATCCCCGGACCATTCGATTTGATGCAACGACATCAGTGTCAAAAAACTTACTACATTAACCACTTGCTCTTCTTCAGGTAAATCTTCAGCAAAAACAGGACCCTTCTCGGGGGCCTTCACAATCTCATCTGCAGTTCCCATCATCATCAGCCTTTGACCCTGGAAATAATAAATAACAGATGCTTCTAGATAACTGGCACTTCATTGCATAAAAATAGAGAGTAATTCAATGAGTAGCCGCGTACCTCTTTTACTCCTACTTTCGACCAGTCGGCATCGTCCTAAACAACCATGGAAATAACCGAAGAGTTAACAACAAAATTAACAAGCAAAGCATCAGATGCTGAGAATTTCAGCGTTCCTCATAACACAAATAAGTTTTGTGCTGCATTTGCAAAGTGAAAAATGGCATAACAAGCTAAGAGAAACGAAATTTTATACCTTAAGCAAACCACCTTTGACCATTATCTTTTGCCTTTCAGGTGGTACCCCTGTTAGATCATACAGCTGGGCTTTGAAAACATATGGAGGCTGGCTAGTGTCAATTTCCACAGCAGGATAGACTTCTTTTTGCCACTTTACACTTACTGCAACCAATCACCAGATTTGCAAGGAGAGAATTATAGCCCGTAATTGTCCAAGTGCAAAAATAAACAGGAGGTACAATCAAAAGAAAATGATAAAAGGGGTATCCTAGTGGGAGGAAAACTGTTTCTACCATTGAGTTGCTTGTGTAACCCAAATCAACATCAACATCATAGCCGAATGGTGCTATCTGAACGAACCACCATGATGACTTAACAA
Organism: Nicotiana attenuata; assembly: GCF_001879085.1. Taxonomy (NCBI): domain Eukaryota; kingdom Viridiplantae; phylum Streptophyta; class Magnoliopsida; order Solanales; family Solanaceae; genus Nicotiana; species Nicotiana attenuata. Next base: position 246,970 of record NW_017670901.1, on the reverse strand, counting down.
AACAAATACCAAACTATTACAGTGATGATGCATAAATGAAACACCAATGGTATTTCTCGAACATACATCAAGTAATGTATCTATAATGATTAAAAAATCTGCTCCTAGAGAAAAAGATAAATGATGTTTGAACTTAATTCACCATCAAACGCTCCCCCCTCCCCCAAATTTAATCCAGTTGTCAACTATTTCGTGGAAGTTGAAGATGTTCGGATAAGTTCATAGTGAGTAAAAGAGAGTTCGTTTGAAAAGACTATTTGAAAAAACACTCTCAAACCACAACTTCAAAATATAGTTCTTGCCAAAAACGTTTTTACCAAAGGAAAAAAAAATCGAAAAACTTAAACAATCACCAACTTGAAAAAAATTCTAGTAGGTATATTTATTTATTTATTTTGATAAGTAAAACATTCTAACAGGTTTATTCTAACCCTAACAAAAAAGATATTGTGAAAACCAAGTCCAGCTGCTCCTGTATAAGCTTCACCATAATCTCCAATAGGTCTTCTTACTTAAGACTATCAATCAATCAATCAACTACACCTCAATAGATCCTCTGTACCGTCCACAATATTCAGGTTCGTTTCATTCCAATACTAAATAATCCGAGCTTCTAAGAAAAATTAGGATCTGTTAAACTAGAAGCTTATAGGGAACGATTACGAGGTTCTCCAATACTTGAAATCGAAGCATGAACATAAAATAAATCTATGTGTCGGAAAGTCGATACCTAAGTGTGAATTTTCAAATCAATGTGGCATTATAGTTCAAATTTAGAGTATACTAAATCTGACACGACGAAAGTTATGGCGGAAGTTCAGACCTGTAACCATGGTTATGGAAGCTTCGGCGTTGGCAGGATCGGGACTGGGGAAGAGGTTTCTCTCTCGTTACTCTGTTTAGAATTTGGGTGCTGTTTGCTTGTAGAGAAGGGCAAATGCCACCGATGAGTTATTTATACTCTTATATTCCAAGATATTATCTTAGTGCGGTAAATTATGTAATGTATAATATGTATGTATCAATCTATCTATCTATATCTATCTATATCTAAATCTATATATCTATATCTATAGTTCCTTAGCGAAATATTATTGGGAAACTTACACAAATATCCCAAATAAATCTCAACTTACCAACCTCTAGTCATTAGTCATAGACTTACCAAAACTAGCCAACAAAAATTGAAAAACCAAATAATAGGATTTTTTCTCTCAAAGAATCACATGCAAAAATTACCTTTCATATTTTTAAAAGTGATTAGCAACATTAGATACAAGACGGAAAGGAAATTTCATGGACGGGTTAGCAAATAAGGTGATGAAATACAAAAATCTATACAATATTCCAAAAATTTAAACAAAAAAGGAACTTTTTCAATGGGTATAATTGAAATTCATTGAAAATATATAGATAAGTCAATATACAAAATTTGAGGAAGATTGGAGGTGATTTGGACTGGTTTTGTATCAAAATTCGTAATTAAATCGAGTTCAAAAAAGTCTTCTGCGACACATGTATCAAACATGTATCACGCATGTATCACACACACTTGATACACAATTGATGCAAATATGATACATATGTGATACATAAATGATACACATATCATTTTTTTCATGTTCAGCTTTTACTTCGAATTTTCAATTCAAATCACCTCAAAACTTCACCAAATCATCCCGAAACTGAGATTCAAGCTCCTTAAGTTGTGCCCAATCTATTCTAATAACACCCACTCAAAACAAAGCAAAAATTTGATATTTTTTGCTACAAATAGCTAATTGGCTAATTTGGCTAATATTAGTAATATTTTATCAATTGGCCAATTTTTGTAATGAGCTACTTATAAATGGACATAGTAGGTAATTTTTCAATTCGCCTTTTTTATTATTTAAAAATAAATTTTACAATGGGCAAATTAGTACATTAAGTTATTCTCCTAATATTTTAGGACTTTAAAAATTAAGTCTTTCCTTATTAAATTAAATAAGAAGTCCTAATATTTAGGATTTTAAAATCAAGAATCACTTTCTTATTTTTGATTTTGAAATCAACTAACGAATGAATTATTAAAGTTTATAAAAGATCCAGAAAACTCAATGTCATACTAATTCGAGTCCGTACAATTTGTATCATATTTTGATACATAAATAAAGTATATTAAAAGATTAGCAGATACTGTTAGGTAAAGTATCGATTATAGTTATGTTACATACTTATAACATAGTTTTAATAAGATAAAATCTTAATCAGTTTAAATAAAAAAGATTCAATAACCAGAATATTAATTGAATTTAAAGTCCTAAATGCTAGAAAAATAATAAAATTATAATTTTATTCAATGTGAAATTTATTTATAAAAGTAAAATTGATCAATTTGTCGACCATAATGCGTTCTATGTTAATTTTTCTAATATATTAGGATTTTAAGATCAACTAAAAAGTTATTTTATTAGACCCTTGCATATTTGTGTAGGTAGGAAGTCTCTAAAATCAATTAAAATTTCAATTATCCTATCTAAATTATTTCATTATTTGAACAGTGTGACATAATTTTGTATGTGTGTGTGAATGTATATATTACATTTACATATTATTTTGAATTAGTTTCCTAATCAAGCAATATTTCAAAACACTAATTATTCTGCATATACAAAGATTTAGAATGAGCTAATATAAATTTAAATTATTTTATTTCAATGTTGAGAACAAATAATTAGGTTTTTAAATTAAGTAATTAAGAAAAAGAATCTAATTTTTTAAATCTAACATATAAGTAAAATTATTTGTTAAGGAGACAAAATCTTAAGGTACATAAATTTATTAAGACAAGTTTTGACGATGAAAGAAATCAGAGAATAAAACAAATTGGCCAACAGTAAGAGTATAGTATAAAGAGTCAAAGTGATAAAAATATAAATTTAAATTATAAGGATGAAAGACTAGAAGGCAAAATTTATCATAAATGAATTGTCAATTTTCTCTTTTTTGCATCAGTCCAACAAAATGGCAACGTCCCACTGTATTCTTTTTTATATTAAGTTATTTGCTATAAAATATTCACTCAATATTGACATTTTTTAGATTTGTATTGTCATTATTAAATTTTCAGGAGGTATAGGGCTCTCATTTTCATACCCAAATCTCTAAAAGATCAAAGGGTTCAATTTTTAATTTGTATTATTTGACAAATCGTTGACGAATCATGAAAAAACTATTTTTTATTTTATTTTAAGTGTTAGGCCACAGAAATAAATTTCATAAAAAATTCCAAATAAGTGTTCATAAATCACAACAAGTCATCTGAATTCTCAGGAATATGATTTCTTTATTTATAGAACTTACTAAATATTACCAATATTCATTATTTTCATGAATTTCTTTAATTTTGTTATATAATTTATAATAACTCAATTACAGTGTCTAATAACATTTGCGTATTTGTAAAAGTTGTGTACTCACTGAAATGGGTACACGCGAAAGCGCGTACACTAAAACTAGTATTATATTAAAAATGGAAGCCCTTAAGTCAAAAGTAAATTACCAAAATATCCCTTTAAATAATTTAAATATCTTACATATAAAAAATTGCACGAAAATGCTAAATTACTTGAAAAGGTGTGATCCTTTGTATTAATATCTAATGTTCGGACTGATTCTTGTTGAGAGAAGTAGCTCTCATTTATTTAACTAAACTACAATTAGTAGAGTAGTTAGGCATATACTTTACCATTGTAAGTAGTTAGATTAGTTACAATTAGTAGAGTGTATAAATGGTATCCTAGTCTAAGCTCAATGTAACAGTACACATATTTTTCTCAGCAGAATGAAGTAACCGTCTGCTTCTGCTTCTCCTTTCTTCTTCTTCCTCTCACATCTCTGATTCAATAACCGCCATAGCTGAGCTTCTTCACATGGTATCAGAGCCCGGTTAAACGAGTGTTAGCTCGGCTGTGACGAATCTAATTGAGTCAATTTCCTAAGTAGATCTGATCAATTGAGCTAATTCTCAATCTGGATCTCTTTCCTCGCAAGCTAATGGTTCGAGATTTGTTCGATTGAGCCTCAATTGACAGTCAATTGCTGCATTATTGTTCAATCTTATATTTTGTAGGATATTTTCCTTCAAATGTCTGCAACAATGCCGACCACTGAAGAAACTGCTCATAATCAGACCATCACAAATCTAGTAGATCAAGTTGATCATCATCATCCTTTATATATTCATCCATCTGATACACAAGGTTCAGTTCTCATCTCTATTCAGTTACAAGGTTCTGAGAATTACTCTGTTTGGAGTAGATCGTTGAAAATAATGTTGCATGGTAAAAACAAATTAGGTTTTGTCTTAGGCACCTGCAAAAAGAGTAACTATGATATTAGCCTTCATGATCTGTGGGATATGTGTAATGCGATAGTGTTGGCTTGGATTATGAATACTGTAGCACCAAATTTGATTAGCACTTTCATCTATGCCTCTGATGCTTATACTGTTTGGGAGGATCTAACGGAACGATTTGACAAAGTAAACGCATCTAGAGCTGCTTATCTACATAAGGAAATTGCTACTTTGACACAAGGAGTGTCCTCTGTGTCTGTATATTTCTCTCGTTTGAGAGAACTGTGGGATGAGTATGAAACACTTACTCCACCACCCTCTTGTGGTTGTCCTGAATCGAAGAAACATGTAGAACACTATCAGCTTCAAAAGCTTTATCGGTTTCTGACAGGTCTAAATGATTCCTATGAGAATGCAAAAAATCAAGTGCTTATGACTAGGCCTTTACCAAATCTGAACCAAGCTTATGCCATGATAATCAATGTAGAAAGTCAAAGGATTAGTGGAAAAGGTGTGAATAGCGCTAATGATAACAATGAAGCTACTGCAATGATGAGTAATAGAGCTCATAATGGTGGTCATAATGGAGGATATAATAATGCTGGAGGCTACACCAACACAAACTACTCTGGAGGTTACAAACCTAAGGATTTTTCCAACAAGCCAACAGTTCAATGTGACTATTGTAAATGTAAAGGTCATACAAAGGAAAACTGTTTCAAACTTCATGGATATCCTAGTGAATTCAAGAATAAGAGAAGAGGAGGATCTTTCAATTCTCAGGCAAACAATATGAACAGCAATCTGAATCACATGGAGAATAGTTACAGAAATCTGCCTTCATGGACACAAGGCACTCAATTCAACTGTCCTGCTCCTGCTCAGTTCTTCACTCCAGAACAATATCAGCAAATTCTACAGATGCTGAACAAGGACAAAGAGATTGAACCTGTAGCCAACTCAGCTACTGCAGGGACAACAGGTATACTGCATGCCTTTATGTCTACCTTGGTGAATCATAATTGGATAGTAGACACAGGAGCTTCTAATCACATGGTGCATAGTTTGAATCTGGTGGACTCTTATGAAGAAGTATCAGAGAAGGATAAAAATAAAGTTCAATTGCCTACTGGAGAACAGGCTTCTATTACACACACTGGAATCTGTTCTTTCTTCAGAAATAAGAAAATTCAGAATATACTTCACATTCCAGATTTCAAGTATAACTTACTTTCAGTGTCTAAGATCACAAAAGAGCTAAGGTGTTTAGAGTGTTTGGCAGCTTATGCTATGCCAAAAAAATGCAGAAAGTGGATAAGTTTAGTCCCAGGGCAGTTCCAGCAGTTCATATGGGATACTCAACTTCTCAAAAGGGATATATTCTCTATGATTTACATTCCAAAGGTTTCTTTGTGAGTAGAGATGTTGTTTTCAAAGAAGACATATTTCCCTTTAAACATATGCAACTTGGAAATTCTCCCTTATTTCCTATACTAGAGTTCACAGATGCCTCACTTGAAAAGAGTACCAGTCCTCCTACAAATTTACCTATTTCTACTATCCACCTTCAGTCTTCCTCTTCCAGTCCTATCTATGCTGACATTTCTGAACCAACTCCTAGTTTTCCTGCTTTGCACCCTCAGTCTCCCATGAAGGTCTCAGAAGATCCTCTAGGCCTTCAAAACCCCCTATATGGCTAACTGATTATGTAGTTCAGCCCATAAAATCCACTTGTCCCTATCCTGCATCACAGCATGTCTCTTACAATCACCTTTCTCCAGAGTACAGGGCTTCTCTTGCTGCATATTCAGCTATTGTTGAACCTAGCACATTCAAAGAGGCCAGTGCTGATCCCAAGTGGGTTGAAGCTATGCAGGCTGAGATTTCAGCATTACAAGACAACAACACCTGGTCCTTGGTTGATCCGCCTCAAGGAAAGGTTCCTATAGGGTGTAAGTGGGTTTTCAAAGTCAAGTAAAAGTCCAATGGTGAGGTGAAAAGAATAAGGCTAGACTGGTAGCCAAAGGCTACAGTCAACAAGAGGGCTTAGACTATACAGAGACTTTCTCTCCTGTTGCCAAGATGGTCACAGTAAGGGTTGTGGTTGCTCTAGCTGCTGCATCAGGATGGTACATTTTTTAGATGGATGTCCATAATGCTTTCCTGCAAGGTGATCTTCAGGAGGAGGTCTATATGCAAGTTACTGATGGCTTTTCAAGCCAGGGGGAGACTACACAGGTGTGTAAGTTGCATAAGTCTTTGTATGGCTTGAAGCAAGCACCCAGGAAGTGGAACCTTAAGCTAACAGAGGCACTCATAAACATGGAGTTCACTCAAAGCCACTATGGCTATTCCCTTTTCACAAAGAGAATAGGAGCTGATCTTGTAGTCATTCTAGTCTATGTGGATGATTTGTTGGTAACTGGCAGTAATTTACTCATCATTCAGCAAGTCAGAAAAGATTTGCAGGAGAGATTTAAAATGAAGGATCTAGGGGAGATTAAGTATTTCCTTGGCATTGAGTTCTCAAGATCTCAAAAGGGTATCTTAATGTGCCAAAGGAAGTATGCCCTAGAGTTGGTGTCTGAACTTGGCTTAGCAGGAGGAAAAGAGCCTATACACCTCTTGAGTTCAATCACAAACTTACTTCTGTTGAATTTGATCAAGTAGTGGAAAACAATGACTCTGAAGATATGCAACTTGAAGAGAAGGGAAATTATCAAAGACTAGTGGGGAGGCTTTTGTATCTAACAATGGCAAGGCCAGATATAGCCTTTGTTGTTCAGGTACTCAGTCAGTATATGCATGCACCTAAGGTCTCTCACATGGAAGCTGCCAAGAGAGTAGTGAGATATAGCAAGTCTACACCTGGACTAGGTCTGTTCATGCCAACAGGAAGGTGCAACAATCTAATAGCCTATTGTGATTCAGGCTGGGGAGCTTGTGTTGAATCAAGGAAGTCAGTCACAGGGTATGTGGTTAAATTTGGAGATGCACTGATTTCTTGGAAGTCAAAGAAACAAGGGACTGTATCCAGAAGCTCAGTTGAAGCAGAGTTCAGGAGCATGGCAACCACAGTAGCTGAAATCGTATGGCTGGTTGGACTCTTCAAAGAATTAGGAGTGGACATTACTCTGCCTGTGTCTCTACACTGTGACAGCAAGGCAGCAATCCAAATTGCTGCACATCCTATTTTTCATGAACGAACTAAACACATAGATATTGACTATCATTGTAAGAGAAAAACTTGTACAAGGGCTTATATAAACTCAGCATGTGAGAACAGCAGAACAACTTGCAGATGTGCATAATCGTCTCAAATCAAATTAAATGATAAGCAGTTAATACAAAAATACTATATAACCATCCCAGAACCCGGTGTCACAAATGCATGAGAAATTTCTAAGAAATCGAATAAAGTATTAACAGCTGTCCGGAACACAAATTGGACAGAAAGTAAATAAAATTCTGAGAGAGGCTATACTAGCTGCGGGTCTCCTCGAGGAAATACAGCTCACCTAGTCTCCGTGTCACCCATACTGCAATGCCCAGTAGGCCACTAGAAGTACCTGCACCTGTGCAACAAAATGCACAGCAAGTGTAGCATGAGTATGAAAACAACATGTACTCAGTAAGTATCCCGCCTAATCTCGAAGAAGTAGAGACGAGATGGCAACTTCGACACTTACTAATGGTCCAATAATAATATTATTAATGCGATAAATCACGGATTTAATAAGAATGACAGTAGATTCGAATGAGTCACAAACAGGTAAAGGTTCCTTTTTATTGAAAGTCTCCGGATTCATAATCCACTAATTAACAATTTTCTCAAGTCGGGGAGAGCAGATATCAGTATCAATAAATATCAAGGCAAGCAATACAAGCATGCGCAACTCATGCCGAGGTCGTACGGCCCGATCCAACATAAATGTAAAATGTGTACTGCCGAGGGTCGAACGGCGCGAACCATAGATGCATGTATTACCCCGCTCGCGAATCATACATGCGACGCGGTCAAATTTAACTAAGCAATCACCATGCTCGCGAATCATACATGCGATGTAGGTACACATAGAAATACATGCTCAAACAGCAAATTAAGAATTTATCGGGGAATATTTATCCAAATAAATGCCAATTCTCTTTTAATGATTTAAGAAAATATAGTTTAATCCTCTTAGAAATTCATTTACCAATTCGATAGGATTTAAGAAATTCAATTGTCAATAAGATCACAGATATTCCAAGTATAACAGGCTTTTTGGGTCCTAGACTACCCAGACTTACACATATTAGTAGCTACGTACGGACTCTTGTTACCTCGTGCGTACGTAGCCCCCACAAAATAGGAGCACACAACCAATCTTTTCACCTATGGGGACAATTCCATCTTACAAGGTTAGAAAGGAGACTCACCTCGCTCCGAAGATCCATAACCGGCATTCCACGTCCTTCCGAAGACTCGAATCGATGCTAAATGCCCCAAAGCTTATCATTGATGATGAAAACCCCCTCTTGAAACCCTCCAAGAATCGCCCAAGCCAAGAGAAAAATGAGAGAAAATGGCCAAATCAATTATTAAAACACTCACTGCCTCCATTCCTTTCGCACCTGTGGTCTATTGACCGCTTCTGTGGTCCCGCAGGTGCGGACCATTTGATGCTTCTGCGGTCTTCCCCCAAGCCTTAAGTGACCGCATCTGCAGTCCCAGCCTAGCCATCCATTTCCGCTTCTGCGGCACAAAAGCCGCTTCTGCGGCTCCGCACCTGCGGCCCAAGTCTCGCAGGTGCGGTTATACCAGCAACCAACAACTTCAGCCTTTTCCAAAATTTCATTTTTGATCCGTTAACCACCCGGAATCCACCCGAGGCCCCCGGGACCCCAACCAATCATACCAACGGGTCCCAAAACACATTACGAACTTTCTGGAGGCCTCAAATCATATCAAACAACGCTAAAACCACGAATGGACCCCCAACCCAACCTTTATGAACTTTAGAATTTCAAACTTCTACTTTCGATGTTTAAACCTATCAAATCACGTCCGATTGACTTCAAATTTTGCACACAAGTCATATTCGATATTACAGACCTACTTTAACTTTCGGAATCGGATTCCGACCCCGATATCAAAAAGTCCACCCCCGGTCAAACTTTTCAAAAACCTTCAAATTTCTATCCTTAGCCAAATGGCTCCAAAATGCTCCACGGACATCCGAATTCACTTCTGATCACGCTCCCAACTCCAGAATCACCATACAGAGCTACTCCCAGACTCGAAATCCCAAACGAACATCGATAACACTGAAATGCACTTCAACCCAAACTTATGAAATTTCTTCCAAAATGCTAACTTTCACAATAGGCGCCAAAACGCTCCCGGGTCACCCAAAACCCGATCCGAGCATACACCCAAGTCCGAAATCATCATACGAACCTACTGGAACCTTCAGATCCCGATTCTGAGGGCGTTTACTCTGAAATCCAATCCTAGTCAATTCTCTCAACTTAAAGCTCCCGAAATGAGAATTTCCTCTCCAAGTCAACTCCGAACTTCCCGAAATTTAATTCCGACCAGGCGTACAAGTCATAATGTCTGAATTGAAGCTGCTCATGGCCTCAAACTGCTGAACGGTGCACTAGAGCTCAAAACGACCGGTCGGGTCGTTACAGATTGATCATTCATAAAAACTTATATTTTTTTCGTTCATCTATATTTATTTTTTAAAAAATTTCTTTGTATTATATACACGTCATGTATTATAAATTTGACAAACACACGCAAAGCACGTGTCGAGAAACTAGTAATACATAAAAGTGTATAGTATAAATCCGGTTACTGCTTCGTTCAAATTGTTATAAGTACCTGTCTAATCTTTTCCGGTAAATTAAAGTAAAGATTGCACGGGGCGCCCTATTTGGTCGCCCCCATTTAACCTATACCCATTTTTTTTAAAACTTATAACTTGTACCCACTTTTTAAATAACTTCAGCCCTCTTTCTCCTCTTTCTTATCCTCCTTCGTTTCTATTTCTTTTAATGTAGAAGCTATGAGCTGCCCGAGTCTTGATACCAAAATCAGTAGGGGAAGCAGGACTTTGAACTTTAGGCTCTGTCCCAAACAGAACCATTTCCTCACTCAAAAGAAGAGCAAGTTTAAAACCTTCTGATTCCAACTTATCATCTACTAATAAAGTTGACTGCTTTCTGTCCATTGAACATTTGTTTGCCGTCAAGCTTCTGGTGAGAAATCCATTGAAAATTCTTGGAGAAATGGGTGGGTTTGTATGATTTTTGGTGGGAGATATTGGAAATGAAGTAGTGTTGTCAGCCATAAGACCTTGCTGTTTGCTGCTCACTGCTCTTTTTGAATTGTTCCTCAACATCGCCATTAACATTTAACAACTCTTTCTCAGAAAAACAAGAAGTTTAAAAGAAGATGGATAAGCTACGAAAATAAAAACTTCAGCTCTAGAGCTGAAGTTCGCCAGTTACAAAACAAAAACTTCAGCTCTAGAGCTGAAGTTCGCCAGTTACTAACAAAAACTTCAGCTCTAGAGCTGAAGTTTGCCAGTTACAAAACAAAAACTTCAGCTCTAGAGCTGAAGTTCGCCAGTTACAAACAAAAACTTCAGCTCTAGAGCTGAAGTTGGCCAGTTATAAAACAAAAACTTCAGCTCTAGAGCTGAACTTCGCCAGTTATAAAACAAAAACTTCAGCTCTAGAGCTGAACTTCAGGCCCGGCTACTAGAATGCTGAAGTTTTGCGTGATTGCGTTTGCTACTTCAGCCCCGTATGCTGAAGTTATGCGAAAAAGCGGGTACGTTTGCAATTTTTTTTACAAAGCGGGCACAAGTTAAAACGTGACACAAAAAGCGGGTATAGATGCAAATGGGGGTAATTGATATTAATGTTGATTTTTCAAGTACTACAAAAAACAACAATATGCATATAAGTTTGTTGGATTTGGTTAAATGAATCTTAATTTTATTTCATTTGAACCTATTTCACTTTCAAACACTTTTACCAGTACATTCTAAAATAGAGCAACATATTTTAAATATTTTTCCTAAATTAATTATTGCTATATTATCCATGCCGGTAAACCTATTAAGATCTTTGTTATTTATCTACAGACAAGACCAATAGCATTCTGAAGTGTCACGACCCAAATCCCGGTCGTGATGGCGCCCAACACACTGCTAGGCAAGCCCGACCATTTACACAACCTTAACCAAATAACCTAGATGGATAAATAAATATTCACAAGTAAAAATAACAATTTAAATGCGGAATCTCTGAAATAATTTCTAACATTCGAAAACCCCAAGATAAAATACTAAATAGCCCACAGATCTGGTGTCACGAACATGAGCCTCTAAAACGGAATATTCACCTATCACAAGTCTGTCTAGGGAAAAAAAATACGAATAAAAGGATAAAATAGATGGGAGAGATCAAGGCTGTGAACGCCATGCAGCTACCTCGATACTCCCGGATAAACGTCGCTCAGCCAACAAGTCCTCACTCACCCTGTGGTGTACCTGAATCGCACACAAGGTGCAGGGAGTATTGTGAGTACTTCCAACCTAGAAAGTAATAAATATAAATAAAGTTTGAGGATAAGAAATCCTAAATAACACAAGGTAAAGCTATAAATACAATAACCATCTAAGGCAATTATAATAACGCCACAACAGATGAAGAATAAATGACAATTAAATATGCAATGCAACACATAAACCGGTACCTCCAGTACCCCGCTGCGGCCGTGCAGCCCGCTCCATTTATTTCACGTCGACGGCGCTCACTGGGGGTGTTCAGACTCCGGGAGGGGCACCTTACAGCCCAAGCGCAATAATAAGCCATCTCGTGGCATCAAACAGGCCCTTGGCCTCATATCAATATCATTATTATACCACTGCGGCGTGCAGTCCGATCCCATACTCAGTCCAAAATCACATAGCCTTTCAGCACAATAATATAAAAATATTCAGCCCAAACTTCATTTAAAAATTACTTTAGTTTCTACTTTTAAAAAAATGGCTGAGTTTACAAAACAATGTTAAATACTAGGACTGAGTTCAATATCTAGAAATATGGTAAGAAACCAGTAAAAATAATCCCTGAAGGATTCAAGTAGTTGGCACGAAGCCCAATTATGACAATTAATCCATTTTTATAAGGATATCACAAAACTACAATCAATTAGGTAGTAATTTTATTAAGCAGGACGGACCAAGTCACAATCCCCGATGGTGCTCTACCCCACGCCCGTTATCCGGCGTGTAAGTCACCTCACATAGCACTACGATGTGCAAATTCGGGGTTGCAAACCCTCAACACAACATTTACATTTATTACTAACCTCAAGCTGGCCAAATTCCTAGCTTGCTATGCCTTTGCCTTTCGAATTCACCTCCGCGTGCGTCGAATCTGACCAAAACTACAACGAATACGTCACAATATGCCAAGGGAATATAACCCAATCGAAAAGACTCGAAAAATATCGAAAAATCACGAAGTTGGCAAAACCCGAGCCCCGGGCCCACTTCTCGAAAAAATTAGAAAATTAACATCACTGGATTCCTTATCTCGCCACGAGTCTATACATATAAAGAACACCAAAATCGGAGTCCAAATGACCCCTCAAATTCCTATTTTTGTTCTCTTAGGTTTCAAGCCCTAAACCACCATTTTTGACCTTAATTCTTTGAGTTTTCAGTCAAATTTCATGTATTTGCATGATAAAATCATGTTCTAAGTTCAAGGATGCTTACCTGATCGAAGTCCTTGAATTCCCTCTTCAAAATCGCTCAAGAACACCCCAAGTCCGAAGTTAAAATATGTGTTCTGTAAAATTTCGCGAAGGAATTAAAACCATCTTCTGAGCAGTTGTTTCCGCTTCTGCGGTAAAATGTCGCTTCTGAGACTTCCGCATCTGCGGTCCACGTCCGCTTCTGCGGACCTTCACCTAAGGGCCTTGACCGCTTCTGCGGCCCAAATTTCGCACCAGCGGGACCGCCTATGCGGTCCTAACTTCCGCTTCTGCGGAACCTGACATGGACCAACTTTTCCGCTTCTGCGCCTTCCTGCTCGCTTCTGCGAGACCGCACCTGCGGTCCCGTAACCGCAGGTGCGAAAACACCAGATACCAGCAAAGTTAAACATGCCACAACTCTAAAACTCTCCGTTCAACCACCCGAACTCACGCCGAGGCCCCCGGGACCTCAACCAAAAATACAAACATGATCCAATACCTTATTCAAACTTGCTCCAATCATCAAAACATCTCAAACAACACTAAAATCATCATTTCTCATCGAATTCAAGCCTAAGTTCTTCCAAAACTTCCGAAACATGCATTCGATAAAAAACCCAACCAAAACACCTCCGAATGACCTGAAATTTTTCACACACATCCCAAATCACCTAACGAAGCTACTGCAACTCTCGGAATTCCATTCCGACCCCCGGATCAAAATCTCACCTATCGACCGAAATTCGCCAAAATCCTAACTTTGCCAATTCAAGCCTAATTCTACTCCGGATCTCCAAAATCACTTTTGATCACACTCCTAAGTCACAAATCATCTCCCGAAGCTAACCAAATCATCGGAATTCATATTCGAGCCCTCTAACGCAAAAGTCAACGTCCGCTTGACTTTCCCAAAACAAACCTTCCTTAAAGAGGCTAAGTAACTCATTTTCTTCTAGAACCAATCCAAATCAACTCTAACACATCTAATACTGATAATGAAACATGAAGAAGCATAAAATGGGGGAAACGGAGCTGTAACTCATGAAACGACGGGTCGGGTCGTCACATGAAGACGTTTTTGATTTTCAAGTAGCAAAAAAAAATGCGAATTTAGAGTAATTGTTAATATTAGTTAAAAAATTATGATCTGAAAAATAGTTTAGGACAATTATAGCATAAGTTCTCCTCAATTAAATTAGTCTAGAAGTAAAAGTAAAAAATAAACTAGATACATACAATATGTTCTATTTTTTAGTAAATTGTTCTTCTTATTATTCTTATATTTTTAATTGACTTATCTATACTATACTAAAAGCACGAAGCCTTTAGCGAAATATCGTTCGCCTCTTTACCCTTCAATAATAGAGTTCATATTGGACAAAATAGTAATTTAAGTTATTTACTTAATATTTGGCAATAGTTATTTTATTTGATTTCCTACTATTTAGTAGTAGTTACCTTTTAGGTTTAGTTTTTTTGTTTGTTTTGTTTTGTTAATGAAATAGGAAATTTCGTATATTTTGGAGCGTTAAATTTATCCTTTTAGGTTTAGGAGGGTAACAGTATTAAATTCTTCCAATTCACATTAGGTTTCGTTTGCTTTCTAATTTCATTTATATTTAGATTTCCCCTTTTAGGTTTAGGAAGGATTTTTATTTAATAAAATTTAAGGTTTTTTTAATAAAGTTTTGACAAAATAAATTCTTTAAAAATATATGTTAGTGTCACGACCCCAGTTCGCCCTTCGTGAACTATCGTGACGACACCTAGTCTCTATGACTAGGTAAGCCTAATGAATTGCGGAAAAAGAAACAACAGAATAAAACAAATAAAAACTTTCGAAATAAACATAGTGAAGGTTTAAAGATGTCGCTCGGCATATACAATACAAATCTCAAACTGAAACTACATTTCCCAAACCCCGGAATCTCATGAAATCACAATCTGTGGAATAACTACAATGTTCTAACTCCAGAGTGTCTAAACAAAAGTAAATATAGAAGGGCTAATACTATGAGAGAGAATGGAAAGGGACTCTTCGGTCTGCGGACGCGGCAGACATACCTCAAAGTCTCTGATGGATCACCCGCCTCAAGGGTAGTAGGGCTGAGTCGAAGTACCTGGATCTGCACATGATAAACATGCGTAGAAAGGGCATGAGTACACCACAGCGGTACTCAGTAAGTGCCAAGCCTAACATCGGTCGAGTAGTGACGATGAAGGTCAGGGCCCTACTGATTTTAGCTGAAAAATGAGATAAAATAGCATAGAATACGACAATATAATTAAATGCTAACAGGGTGAAATAACACAGGGCAATAAGAATAACAACAACTATTACAGAGATAGAAGTAATCACGGAAAGAATACAACTCACATAGAGATAACAACCGGGGATCTCCCAGGATACCATCCTGTAGTCCCAAATATCAATATCCAGTGGATCTCCCGGGATACTGTCTCGTAGTCCAACTCATAGTGCGCGAGAATCTACCGGAATCCCGATCCGTAGTCCCAAATGTAAATACCCAGTACTGGGGCAATCTACCTGGTGCAGTCTGTAGTTCCAATATAAAAGTGCAGTGGGAGCTCTCGGAATACCAATCCGTAGTCCCAAAGTAAATAGGCAGGGGGGATCTCCCGGGATACCGTCCCGTAGTCCCAAAGTAAACACACAGCAGCAACACGAAGAATACTCAATTAAATTCCAATTTCATACCAAGGTAAAACAAGTATTCTTAACCTAGCATGCTGCACATAATCCAAATAAGGTAGTTTGAGCAAGTAAAGCAATTAAGTCAATTAAACATGCTTCCCTAAGCTAATAACAGGCTTAAATTACAAGCAGCATAAACAGGAAAAGGAATCACAATTATAGTTACTTAATGAAAACGGATTTTCAACAATTAGCACAAGTACGCACTCGTCACCTCACGTACAAGGCATTTCAAATATCAATAATACCAAATCCTAAGGGGAGTTCCCCCACATAAGGTTAGGTGATCGCGGCCGTCTCAACACTACACAATGGCAGGAAGAGTGGGTAGCAATAACTAATACCCGAATAGTGGATCAGGGTCGAATTTCCACAGGGAGCTTGGAATGGAGTTGTATTGCCTATTTAGCCTAGAATTGCGTTTGTACTTCTGATTGCACTCCTAACATTTTTGGGGGTTTTTATATTTAAAACTACTATTGTAATCTAAGGATTAAAGCTAAATTATGCTAAGGAAATATTGCTAAGTTGTGCTTAATATAGGAAAAAGGCACTAGGGTCGTGACACTACCTAGGTGGCTAGCTAACGGGTAGAAGCTACTAAGGGGAGATTGATAAATCTGGGTTTATTGCTATAGCCGTTGCACAATTGCACTCATTCTCACACCTCTCAGTAGAGAGAATGATTTTGCCCAATTGACTCTCTCAAGACCAATTAGGTAGGCCAATTAGACCGGGCAACTAGGGCCCAAGTAGGGTAGTTACTCTTTCGAGGTTTAACTCGTTAATTGGGACTACCATTCTCATGGGTCCATCCCAATTCCTTGTTGGGTTAACTTTTGGGGTCATATGACTCTCTTTCTCAAGAAGAGTTAGACCCACTAAGCTTGAATTCATGTTTGCAACCACAAATTCTAGATTGAAACACAAAATCAACCCAAATAACAAATACCCAATTTCAATCTCACCCTAGATTGCAACACCCATTAACTACCCACACTAGGGTTGAGCCACAATCCTAGCTAATGGGTTTAGCTAGACATAATTAAAGAAGAAACAGTAGAAATAGATGATGAAAATAACATAATGATTGATTACTAATTAAAACCTATGATATTGAAGAGGAAATTAGCCAAACTAGGCTACACAATACGTCTCACGAGCGCAGCCCTTGTTCAGAATCTAAAACTTGACCTAAAAAATGGTAAAAAGATCTATTTATACCTAGCTGGAAAATCTGGACAAAAATACCCCTGCGGGGTCAGCGCGGACCGCGCAAAAAGGTCGCGCGGCCGCGTAGGCACATTGAACTCTAAAAACTTATCTCTGAAGTTGGGGGCCGCGGACCGCGCACAAATGTAGCGTGGCCGCGGCGGAGGGTTAGCGCGGACCGCGCAGGAATGGGGCGCGGCCGCGTAGCTTGACTTGGCCAAAATTCTATGTCTCTGAATCTCCTTCGCGCGGACCGCACTGATATGTAGCGCGGCCGCGTGAGACTTAAGCCCTCTCTGAACTCCCCTTGCGCGGACCGCGCAGGAATGGGGCGCGGCCGGGTGGCTTGCACCTCAATTAACCCCTCTCTGAATCTCCTAGCGCGGCCGCGTGGCATATCAGTGCGGTCCGCGCTAGGTCTTTCTGCTCCCACTTCACTTGTTCTTGACACTTGGCAGGTTTCACTCCGTTTTGAGCCGATCTTTGACATTTGTCATCTTGTCGCTCAAACCTGCAATCAAGCGCAACTTGTAAGCCTTTTGGGACTATTTTGTAGCAATTTGTAACAAAAGCAATAGCACATGAGGGGTATAATTATGGTAAAATCCTAGCTTATCAACTCCCCCAAACTTAAACCTTTGCTTGTCCTCAAGCAAACAAAATAAGACCCTCCCCAACAAGAGCAATCCAAAAATTTCCAGCTATCCTAAAGTAACCTCAACAAGCATCAATTGGGACTAACAATTGCCCTCAATACAAATGCATCATTAACACATTTTAAGCTTTTGAAAACTATGGATCAAGTGCGACACAAGAGCATCAAGGGTTGACACATTTCATCAAAGGGCTTTTCTCAAATACCTTGGTCATTGTGGAACCCAAACTCACACATCCTCAACTCTCCCTAAGCGAACCTCACTTTTTAGAGTATTGACAACAAACCGAGGTTGAGGGACTTTCACTCATTTCTCTCACAAAGAAGGTCACAAGTCCGGCTCTAGGTACCATATGCTTGCCCCTTATGTAAGTATCCACTAATGTAGGTTCCCTTCGACTCAAGATCCTATAGGGCTTTTGGGAAATCAATTGCGAGGGCTTTTGGGTAAGGGTAGGACATGTTTTGTTCAAATGGGTTCAACCTTCCCTTAAGCACTTTCTTTGATTCATTTTGGCACACTTTCTTGACTCATTTGAGTAATTCACTTCTGTTCAAAGGTTAGAGGGACATATTGTCACTCTTTTTTAGGCAATTCATATCATTTCTCCTTTTTCTACTTTTGTTTCCACGCCTTTTTCACTTTTGTTTTTCTTGACCCCTTTTTATTCTTTTTCACCTTGTTCTTTCTTTTTGTCTTTTCTTTTTCTCTTTTTCATTGCCTTGCCTTTTTCTTCTTTGCTTTAGTAGCTTTTTCCCTTGCTTTCCTTCTTGTCTCCCCCCCCAAACTTTGACTTTGCCATTGCTCAAGGGAAGTGTGGGTGCCAAGAGAGGATAAAAACGGGTATAGGCTTGTAACATTGGTTCATGAAAGAAGAAGGTTTAAGGCTCAAAAGGGTTAACTAAGGATCATTTTATTGGTAGGCCATGGAATTGTTCATTTTACAATTGAATCAAGGAGAGCCTATAGTCACTTCTCAAGTCAAACTTCACCTATGATTTCGCCTCAACAAACACTCGGGGCAAGTTCTAGACCATTGGCTTGGGACTTGGACTCAAACTTCTATTCCTCACCACACATGCTAGGGGATTGCTAAAGATATCGAGTCGATGGCCCACAACGACCTTAGTCATGATTCAAGCGCACAATGATCAAAAAAGACCACATGATGATTGTTTGGTCAACACAAGAGTCTCAAGGCCACGACTTTCACCACACCTAAACACAACATTATGTCTTTGACCATGGGATCAAAGGCAAATGTGTTAGGCCCAAGTGAAGCTTTGCCTGAGGTACCCTTAACTACGAAATATCAAAAACAAAAGAAAAATCAAAGAAACAGACTCAAACCCTTAAGAAAGTAGTCACTCCATCTATCATCGGGAAGAGCCACCCTGTTCACACTATACTCTACCCTTGGAAAGAACCGCGGCATTAAGAAAACCAAGGTCTTATTGAAAACGCCAAAAATAAAACAAAAGGTTACGAGCCTATCTACTAAGCTAAAAATGAAAATTTTTTGCGAAAATAGAAAAATCGAATGAATATGTACAATAGGGGAGTAGAATATACAATGAGGGATGAATATGTACCAAAAATACTTTATATACAGACCAAAAGAGAATAAAAAGTGCGAGAAAAGTAGCTAGAGTGTGAAGTTATATACAGACCAACTAGAAGATCAAAGCAACAAAACATGAAATAAAAATTCAATATGTACAGTCATCCAGATAATCCAAAAAGGTAGGGCACACCCCCACGAATAAGAGCTGGCATTGTCCCCAATGCCAACTACTCAAATAAGCACAAAATAAGAGCAAAGGATATAGAAAGGCTCCCTAAGCCTGATCCGTCTGCATGGGCTCCTCAGTGGTCCCCTGGTTCTCTGTACTGGTGGGAACCTCAGACTGGTTCCCGGCTTGTGCTGCTCTGCTCCTGGGACAGGGGCCGGGACATGGACCGGCTGAATATCTGGTGCAACACTGGAGGGACCCTCCTGAACCTGTGCTACCTCGATCACTACACCCTCAGTGCTAGGAAGCTTCCTCTTCTTTCTTGGGTGCCTAGGCTCCTCCTCCTGCTGTGGCTGAGATGCTGCTGGGTCTAGGGCTGGATCCCCAAATAGCAAGTCTAATGGCATCTGGTCTGCAATAGCTTGTCCACGTCAGCTCGAAGCTTCTTCACTGAATCCCTCGACGCCCTTGACTTTCTCATCTTCTTATGTTCCTTGGCCAGCTCCTTCAAAGCCTTACCATGCGAATCTACCGCCTTAGTCAAGGTGGCCCGAGTCTCTAAAATCTTCTCCTGGTTGGCCAGGAGCTTCTTCAATGTCTCCTTAATAGAAGGAGGAATCTGAACAGTGGCTGGTGCTGGCTGGGCCTCAACTGTAGTAGCCAAGGTGGACAACTTGGATGTCGCAGCTAACATCCAGTTGTTCAGACTGGCTAAAGACTGACTAAGCTGGTGGGCAGTGAATCGATGAGTCTTTGATGAAGGGACTGCCGGGTCGGCTAAAGTAGAAGGACCTGGGGGCAAGGGCTCACTGGTGGAAGTGGCAGGGATGGAGGACGGTCCAGCAGAAGGCTCTACCGCAACTGGCTCCTCAGACTGGCCAGTCGGGGCAGAGGTGGGTGGCTGGTATTTCTTTGACTTTGGGTTGTCCGAACCCAACTGGCTATACCATGAGTAGGGGGCCACCGGCTTGGTTGTGACATCAAATCGTTTCTTCTTGACCTTCAAATCCCTAAAGTACAAAGACAGGGTGTTGGGGAAAGGGTAGTTTGTGTTGGTCTCCTGTCCGACAGTGGAGATCACTCTCGAGATGATGTCACCCACATTGAGAGGAAGCCCGACCATGATGGATGCCACAAGAACAGCCCGAGGAAGAGGAACTGTGTGATCATGGGTGGAAGGATCAAGTCTACTACAAACAAACGTCAACCAACCCTTAGCTTCAAAACTGAAGGTGTTCCGCAGAATCTTCTCCCCCGCTTTCAACCATTTTGGAACAGTGCCTGGGGCTGCCAAGTATTCGGCCAACCAAGGACGCACCTCCTCACCCATTGCCAGCTTAGCTAAGTACTGTGTCTCATCCTCCTCCTTGAACCCCAAATAGTCATTCAAGGACTTCCCATCAAACACTACCATCTTGTCTCTCACCTTCGTCACCTTAGTATCTTTGACTATGTGAGAAACATTGCAATAAAATTCTTTCACCATATGTTCATTGGCATCAATGCAGGTCTCCTTGAAGAAGTCCCAGCCATATCTTGTTCGGAATTCCTTTTGCACGTTCGGGTTGTGGGGTAGGAGGTCTTTGTCAATGAATGTTCTCTCTGGAATCAGTTTTCTCAAGGGCCACCACTCTCCGAATTTATGGAATGCCAACTCACTCACAAATCTGTCTGCCCATGCTTCAGGTTTTCGGGTTCGTTCAATTCCTCCGACTTGAGGCTCACCTCCTTCACCGTATCCTGCACTCTCCCCGAATCTGTGGGAGGTGGAGTATTGGTCACCACTGCCTGCTACGGACTCATCAGACGAATCCGAGACTACGTTGACTGGTCTTTTGGATGAGGGTGAAGGTGTAGGAGTGTCATGTAATTGGAGTGGGTCAGTGACGTGAGTGGGGGCAGACTCTGAGGTTATGCTCCTGGATGGTGCATACTCACTCCCCGAAGAGTGAGAGGCAGCTCTATCAGCAGCCCGTATCAGTTTACGGGTCTTTTTAATGTTTTCCCGAGCCTGGGGAGTGAGTTTAGCTATTCGCTTTCCCTTACTCCCTCGGGAGGCACCACCTCTCCCGGGTTGTTGTGTTTGTTTACCGCCTCCTTTTATAACCATGATCTGCAAAAATCATGTCTAACATTGTTAGTTTAAGCACATTCAGTGGACAAGATGAATAACACAAGAGGAAAACACAGTTAATTTGCAGAATACAGAAGCAAGACACGGGGGCACGGACCGCGCAAAGCAGTCATGCGGCCGCGCTGCAGCAGCGCGGACCGCGTAAATGTGAAGCGCGGGCGCGCTTGGCAATAACCTCCAAAAATCACCTCTCTGAATCTCCCCAACACGGTCCGTACTGATGTGGAACGCGGCCGCGTTGGGCTAGCGCGGATCGCGCTGGGAAAGTTAGGCACCCACAGAAGAATCAACGCGGACCGCGCAGAAAGGACGCGCGGTCGCGCTGGGCCATGTAATTGAACTGAGTTGGGGTTTAGCAATTTGGTCCATTTTTCATCAAGTCTTTGAGTCCTAGTTGTCCCTACTCAATTACTCATATAGAAATTCATGCCCAGTGTTCAAGACAAACACAAAAAACTAACCTAATCATTAAACCTAAGAAAAATGTGAAGAAAGAAGAAGCTATACTACTGGGAAGCAAACAAAATAATTAAAAAATAAGACCAGCGAATGAAATGTGCAAGAAATGTTACCAGAAATTATGAAAATTCAAGCTACTTGATGCAAAGGTCTCAGATGAACAGTAAAAATGAGGCTCAGGAAGTTAGAGTGCGAAAAGGGTAAAGTGAGGCCTAAGGTCTCTATTTATAGAAAACAGTGGGACCCCCTTCTTACCTACCAGCGCGGCCGCGCAAAAATGGCCGCGGACCGCGCTGGGTTTATGTCCAGCACACTTGAACCTAGTTGCCCACGCGGACCGCACTGTTATGTAGCGCGGCCGCGTGTGAAACTTCAGAGAGCATGAATACTTGGGTCATCCCAGCGCGGACCGCACAAATATGCTACGCAGCCGCGCGGGTAACTTCAGAGACATACTCCCCTAGCACAAGCCAGCGTGGACCGCACTGATTTGTAGCGCGGCCGCGTTGGCAAACTTCAGAGACCTGACTTTTTGTGCTTTTGTTTTGCACAGCTTCAACATTTTCCCTGTAACATCTCACAAACCATTAGCCCAAAAATCCTAGTCTACAAGGAAAATTAAAGAAATAGAAAAAGATATGGGTTTCCTCCCAAGAAGCGCCTGATTTAACGTCGCGGCACGACGTATGTTACCATCATATCACTTCAAATGAATGTGTGCCACCACGTGGCTGTCATCAAACTTTCCCAAATAATGCTTGACACGATGCCCATTGACCCGGAATACTTCACCATTCTTGTTTTTAAGATCAAGAGCACCAAAAGGAGTCACAAATATCACTTCAAAAGGACCACTCCACTTAGACTTGAGCTTGCCCGGAAATTACCTCAACCGGGAGTTGAAAAGAAGAACCATGCCGCCCACCTTGAACTCCTTACCCCGAGCATATTTGTCGTGAAGGTACTTCATCTTGTCCTTATACAAGGATGAGCTGGAGTAGGCATGAAATCTAAACTCATCAAGTTCGTTCAATTGCTCCACACGGAGATTGGCTACAACATCCCATTCCAAGTTCAACTTTCTCAACGCCCACATAGCCTTGTGTTCTAGTTCCACCGGAAGATGGCAAGCTTTACCAAACACCAACCGGTACGGAGACATACCAATTGGAGTCTTGTAAGCCGTCCGATAAGCCCAAAGAGCATCATCCAATTTCTTCGACCAATCGGTCCTATTAGCATTCACCGTTTTGGACAAAATACTCTTTATTTCCCGATTTGAGACTTCCACTTGACCGCTAGCTTGTGGATGATAGGGGGTGGTCACTTTGTGGTTGACTCCATACTTAGCAAGCAATGAGTCGAAAGCCTTGTTGCAAAAATGGGACCCCCCATCACTAATGATGGCCCGAGGAGTGCCAAACCTTGTGAAGATACTCTTTTTCAAGAATGCTACAACACTTCGGGCTTCATTGTTGGGTAGAGCCACGGCTTCCACCCACTTTGAGACATAATCCACCGCCACGAGAATGTAAGTGTTACCACAAGAGCTCACGAACGGACCCATGAAATCGATGCCCCAAACATCAAAAATATCCACCTTCTTTGAAATGCCGTCGGCTCTTTGACATGCATCACATCTCTTCACCAAGTCAGTAGCATCCTTGAATAATGTCGGCCAATAGAATCCGCAACTCAAAACTTTTGAGGCCGTCCTCACCCCCCCCCCCCCATGATGGCCTCTATAGGGAGAAGAGTGATATGCCTCCAATATGCTTATTTTCTCTCTTTCCGGTACACATCTTCTTATCACCCCATCCGTGCAAATTTTAAACAGATACGGATCATCCCAATAGAAATCCAAGCTATCCCGCTTGAGTTTCTTCCTTTGGTTGGAATAGAGCTCACACGGGACATTACCAGTCACAATGAAGTTGGCGATGTCCGCGAACTATGGTATATCACACATAGAAACGGAAAGAAGCTGCTCGTCGGGGAACCTATCATTAATCTCAATACCATCACATGGTCTCCCCTCTTCCTCTAACCGGGACAAATGGTCCGCAACTTGATTCTCGCTTCCTTTTCTATCCACAATCTCTAAGTCAAATTCCTGAAGGAGTAGCACCTACCTCATCAGTCTTGCTTTCGAATCCTTCTTAGTCATCAAATACTGGAGGGCTGCATGGTCCGTGTGTATGATCACCTTTGCCCCCATAAGATAAGGTCGAAATTTCTCCATCGCGAACACAATAGCCAATAGCTCTTTTTCCGTCACTGTGTAGTTTCTTTGGGCCTCATTCATCGTTTTGCTAGCATAATACACAGGATGGAACATTTTGTTGATCCTTTGGCCTAGCACCGCACCTACCGCCACATCACTCGCATCGCACATAAGTTCAAAAGGCAAATCCCAATTAGGTGCGGTGATTATAGGAGTTGTTGTCAACTTGTGTTTCAATAGCTCAAAAGACTCCATGCACTTCTCATCAAAGATAAACTTGACATCCTTCTCTAACAATTTGCAAAGCGGGTTCACAATTTTTGAGAAATCTTTAATGAATCGCCGGTAGAACCCGGCATGACCAAGAAAACTCCTCACCCCTTTGACAGAAGTAGGGGGAGGGAGCCTTGAGATAACCTCGATTTTTGCCTTATCAACTTCAATTCCTTGCCTTGAGATTTTGTGACCCAATACAATACCCTCCTGCACCATAAAATGACATTTTTCCCAGTTGAGCACAAGGTTGGTTTCTTCACATCTCGCCAATACCCTATCCAAGTTCACCAAACATTCCTCAAATGAATCCCCTACCACGCTGAAATCATCCATGAATACCTCCAAGATATCCTCCACCATATCGGTGAAAATTGCCATCATACATCTTTGGAAGGTCGCCGGGGCATTACATAGTCCAAATGGCATTCTCGAGAAAGCGAACGTGCCATAAGGACATGTAAAGGTTGTCTTCTCCTGATCCTCCGGGGCAATGAGAATTTGATTATACCCCGAGTAGCCATCTAGAAAACAATAAAAGGCCCGGCCCGCAAGACGATCGAGCATTTGGTCCAAGAATGGTAGTGGGAAATGATCTTTTCTTGTCACCTTATTCAGCTTTCTATAGTCCATACACACTCTCCAACCCGTAACAGTCCGAGTAGGAATCAACTCATTGTTGGCATTGGTCACTACCGTCATTCCACCCTTCTTTGGCACACATTGGACCGGAGAGGTCCATGAAATATCTGAGATCGGGTAAACCACACCGGCGTCAAGCCACTTGATAACCTCTTTCTTTACTACTTCTTGCATCACCTCATTGAGACTCCTTTGATGTTCAAGAGATGGCCGTGCATCCTCTTCCAAGATGATCTTATGCATGCAAAATGCGGGGCTTATTCCCCTGATGTCCGCCAGAGTCCATCCTATTGCCCTTTTCTACTTTTGAAGCACCTCCACAGTGGCCTCAACCTGCAAGTTAGTAAGGCAAGAAGAAAGAATAACTGGAAGAGTAGAATTAGAGCCCAAGAATTCATACCTGAGGTGTGGAGTAAGTGGTTTCAACTCCAACACCGGTGGCTCCTCAATTGATGGCTTGGTTGGCGGAGTTTTGCGATTCTCAAGATCCAAAGATAGCTTCCTAGGCTCATATGAATATGAACCCACTCCATGCAATGCATTCACGCACTCCACTCTACTGGCATCATCATTGACATCCATGTTAAGAAGCACGGCTTCAAGAGGATCTTCAACATTAATCAAGGCACTTGTGTCATCCACTATCACGGCTGTGACAATGTCGACAAATGAACACACCTCCGTGCTATTGGGTTGTCTCATTGATTTGCACACATGAAATACCACCTTCTCATCACCCACACGGAATGTCAACTCCCCTGCTTCCACATCAACCAATGCCATCCCCGTAGCTAGGAAAGGTCTTCCAAGAATGATTGGCACCTCAAAATCCACTTCGCAATCCAATATCACAAAATCCGCCGGCAATATGAAATTATCAACACGAACAAGTACATCATCAATTATGCCCAAGGGACGCTTCATTGAAGTCCGCCATTTGAAGTCTCATGGAAGTTGGTCTCGGTTGACCGATCCCCAAGGTCTTGAAAACAGAATATGGCATCAAGTTGATACTAGCCCCCAAGTCATATAGGGCTTTAGCAAAATCCGCACTAACAATAGTACACGGGATAGTGAAAGCACCCGGATCCTCGAGTTTTGGGGCCATAGAATGAACAATAGAACTCACTTGATGCGTCATTTTAATTGTCTCACACTCCATCGACCTCTTCTTGGTTACCAAATCCTTCATAAATTTTGCGTACCCCGGCATTTGTTAAAGGGCCTCCACCAATGGCACATTTATAGTAAGACTCTTCATCATTTCAATGAACTTTTTGAATTGGTTGTCTCCTTTTTGCTTTGCTAATCTTTGCGGGTAGGGTGGAGGTGGCCTAGGAACGGGTGCCTTAGCCTTGGGCATCGCCGGCTCGGGTATATCAATAATGTGTTCCCTAGACGGGTTCACGGAATCTTGAGTCTCTACCCCGGCCTCATCATCAATATCAATCCGCACATCATTTGTCACTATTGGTTCAACCACGTTGTCAACACTCAAAGGCACATCATCATCATGCGAATCAACTCCATCATTCACAACCCGATTCTCATCCGAGGCATGCACATCACCACCTCTTTCACTCCTAGTTGTAACCGCCATTACATGATTGTTACCTCCCTTCGGGTTCACTACCGTGTCACTTGGTAACGCACCTTTAGGTCGGGTAAAGCTTGAGAAATTTGTCCTATTTGCACCTCTAGGTTCCGGATAGATGTGTTATATGAAGCCAATTATGCGTCAGAATCTTGGTTCTTTTTCATCATCTGCTCGAACATCATCTCTATCCGTCCCATATCACTCCTGGAAGAACTAGGCCCTTGCGACTGAAAGGGGGGTGGATTGTTTGGTTGTTGGAACATGGGGGGCCTTTGAAAGCCTTTCCCCCTACCACCATTATTCCACCCTCCTTGATTGCTATTGTTGTTGCTCCAATTGTTGTTGTTCCCGTTCCAATTGCCTTGGTTATTACCTTGATTACCCCAATTGTTGTTCTGATTGTTATTGTTCCAATTGTTCCCACCTTGTTGTTGATTATTGTTATTCCAATTCCCGCCTCCTTGTTGATTGCCCCAATTGCCTTGGGGGTGTCATTGTTGATTCCCTTGATTTCCTCTATTTTCTTGGTAGTTATTGACATATTGGCATTCCTCACTTTGATCATCATAACACTCATTCGAATAACCACCACCATCATTGTTGTTGTCAAACTGCTCACAATTACCTTGTTGTTGCCCCCTTTGCCTCATTTTTAGCATAGAAACATTCTCCATTGCATTGACTTGGCGCGGATTTTGTACTTGTTGCAATTGCACCTTCGCCAATTGATTCATTGTTGTTGTAAGTTCGGCAATAGCTTGGCCATGGTCATTCAACTCCTTGTGCAAATGGATGACCGTGGGGTCACCTTGAGGTACATTCGCTCGGCTTTGCCATGCCGAAGAGGTGTCGGCCATTTCATCAAGTACATCACATGCCTCTTGGTAAGAAAGTTTCATAAAGTTCCCACCGGCCAATTGGTTCACAATGCACTGATTCGTGGTGTTAATGCCCCTATAAAAAGTCTGTTGGATCATCGCCTCAGTCATGTCGTTGTTAGGGCACTCCTTCACCATTGTTCTATATCGTTCCCAGATCTCGTGCAATGGTTCCGTTGGCATTTGCTTGAAAGCTAGAATTTCATCCCGAAGAGCCGCCATATGACTTGGAGAAAAGAACTTGGCAATAAATTTGTCCGCCAATTCATCCCATGTGGTGATAGAATGATTTGGTAGCCTTTCTAACCAGTCCAACGCTTTGCCCCGAAGAGAAAACGGAAAAAGCCTCAATCTCAACGCATCCTCTGACACATTTGTTTGTTTGCTGTCCCAGCAAGTATCTACGAACCCCTTCAAGTGCTTGTATGCATTTTGGTCGGAGGTGCCCGTAAAATATCCCCTTTGCTCGAGCAGGGTCAACATGACATTTGTGATTTGAAAGTTCCCCGCCCGGATTCGGGGAGGAACAATGGCACTCGCGTACCCTTGATTTGGAAGAACTCTTGGGACTGCTCTTGGCGGTGGCGGAGGAGGGTCTGGAATAGGATTGTTGTCATTTGCGTTGGCCGGACGGCCTCTTCGTGGAACTTGAGGTGGTATAACCTCCTCGGGTTCAAGATCATCTACCTCCTCCCCTGCATTCACGTTGCCAAGAGGGTCGTTTGCATTGAGAGCCATAGTACCTGATTGATCGACACAAACAGAATTAGTAAACAAGAAGGAAAGAGAAGCAAAACACAAAACTAGCTACACAGATAGTCAACACCGTAAGCTCTCCGGCAACGACGCCAAAAAGTTGATCGCGGCCGTCTCAACACTACACAATGGCAGGAAGAGTGGGTAGCAATAACTAATACCCGAATAGTGGATCCGGGTCGAATTTCCACAGGGAGCTTGGAATGGATAGAAGCTACTAAGGGGAGATTGATAAATCTGGGTTTATTGCTATAGCTGTTGCACAATTGCACTCATTCTCACACCTCTCAGTAGAGAGAATGATTTTGCCCAATTGACTCTCTCGAGATCAATTAGGTAGGCCAATTAGACCGGGCAACTAGGGCCCAAGTAGGGTAGTTACTCTTTCGAGGTTTAACCCGTTAATTGGGACTACCATTCTCATGGGTCCATCCCAATTCCTTGTTGGGTTAACTTTTGGGGTCATATGACTCTCTTTCTCAAGAAGAGTTAGACCCACTAAGCTTGAATTCATGTTTGCAACCACAAATTCTAGATTAAAACACAAAATCAACCCAAATAACAAATACCCAATTTCAATCTCACCCTAGATTGCAACACCCATTAACTACCCACACTAGGGTTGAGCCACAATCCTAGCTAATGGGTTTAGCTAGACATAATTAAAGAAGAAACAGTAGAAATAGATGATGAAAATAACATAATGATTGATTACTAATTAAAACTATGATATTGAAGAGGAAAATTGCCAAAATAGGCTACACAATAGTTCTCACGAGCGCAGCCCTTGTTCAGAATCTAAAACTTGACCTAAAAAATGGTAAAAAGATCTATTTATACCTAGCTGGAAAATCTGGACAAAAATACCCCTGCGGGGTCAGCGCGGACCGCGCAAAAAGGTCGCGCGGCCGCGTAGGCACATTAAACTCTAAAAACTTATCTCTGAAGTTGGGGGCCGCGGACCGCGCACAAATGTAGCGCGGCCGCGGCGGAGGGTCAGCGCGGACCGCGCAGGAGTGGGGCGCGGCCGCGTAGCTTGACTTGGCCAAAATTCTATGTCTCTGAATCTCCTTCACGCGGACCGCACTGATATGTAGTGCGGCCGCGTGAGACTTAAGCCCTCTCTGAACTCCCCTTGCGCGGACCGCGCAGGAATGGGGCGCGGCCGCGTGGTTTGCACCTCAATTAACCCCTCTCTGAATCTCCTCAGTGCGGTCCGCGCTATCTCCCACTTCACTTGTTCTTGACACTTGGCAGGTTTCACTCCTTTTTGAGCCGATCTTTGACATTTGTCATCTTGTCGCTCAAACCTGCAATCAAGCGCAACTTGTAAGCCTTTTGGGACTATTTTGTAGCAATTTGTAACAAAAGCAATAGCACATGAGGGGTATAATTACGGTAAAATCCTAGCTTATCATTAGGCAAGCCATTTACCTCGAACCGGCTCAAAATCAACCCGAAACCACACTCTTGCCACGAGTACTCGACTCCAAATGGTCCAAATCTATTCAAATCAGTTGCATAATGTAAATAACACTTCAAGTAACTAATTCAACTAATTAATTCTATGCTAATACGCGAAATTAGGAAAAATGACCAAAACACCCCTCGGGCACACTCGGAATCGGGTAAAATTTACAAATTCGGAATCCTCACACTTTCGCAAGTTCAGTCATACCAAAAGTACCAAAATCGGACCTCAAATCACCACTCAAACTCTCCAATTAACCAAGCCCTAACCCCCAATTTACCACTGATTAAAATGATAAAAATTACCATAATAGCGAGCTTAGGAACCAAGGACCTTACCTCAAGAATCCCTCTGAAAATATCCCTTGAAATTGCTCCCAAAAGCTCCACCCCGAATTGAAATATTGAGAAAAATGACCAAAATCGCGAAGGAAGTCTTTTATACTTTCTGACCTAGGCTTTTCACTTGCGGTCCCTACACCGCACCTGCGGTACCGCATCTGCGGCCAAA
The DNA here is from genome assembly GCF_001879085.1 of Nicotiana attenuata. Classification (NCBI taxonomy): domain Eukaryota; kingdom Viridiplantae; phylum Streptophyta; class Magnoliopsida; order Solanales; family Solanaceae; genus Nicotiana; species Nicotiana attenuata. The sequence continues at coordinate 216,606 of NW_017670901.1, read as the reverse complement.
GCACCGCATCTGCGGTTTTTACTTAAAAGCCCATTTCCGCATCTGCGATAAAACGCCCGCACCTGCAATAGCGCAGGTGCTCTCCAGTAGCCGCTTCTGCGGTTCCAGTTGACCTCTCTCTTGGCCGCATCTGCGGCTCGATCTCCGCTTCTGCGAGTCCGCACCTGCGGTCCCCTAACCGCAGGTGCGATTATGACAGCAATGGAATAACTTCAGCTGTCAAACCCAACTCAAAATCTCCCGTTAACCACCCGAAATCACCCCGAGGCCCCCGGGACCTCAACCAACAGCACGAACAAGTCATATACCACTATCCAAACTTATACCAATCTTCAAAACACCTCAAACAACATCAAAACACCAAATCATCATCGAATTCAAGCCTAAGAATTCCAAAAACTTCCAAATTACGCTTTCGATCAAAAAGTCTATCAAACCTCGTCCAAATGACCTGGAATTTTGCAAGCACGTCACATTCAACACTACGGAGCTAGTCCAACTTTCGGAATTCCATTCCGACCCCGATATCAAAATCTCACTATCGAACCGGAAACTTCAAAAATTTAACTTTCGGCATTTCAAGCCTAAATAAGCTACGGACCTCCAAAACACAATTCGAACACGCTCCTAAACCCGAAACCACCCAACGGAGAACGAAACCCATGGAATTCCATCCCGAGGCCGTCTTCACCCTGTTTCGACTACGGTCCAAGTTCTAAAACTTAAATTCTCATTTAGGGACTAAGTGTCCCAAAACACTCCGAAACTCAAAACGAAACCTCCCCGCTACTCAGAATAACATAAATAAATACGGGAAAAACAGTTAATAGGGGATCGAGGCGTCAATTCTTAAAACAACCGGCCAGGTCGTTACAGTTTGGTAAAACACGTGCATTTTGAACTCAATTTAGGAGTTTTAATTTTTTTGAATAATTCTTTTGTGATTTTTAACTATACATAATGTGACTTTATATAATTCTTTTTCTGTTTAGAATTGTACACACGAGTACTCCTAAAAAAGAAGTTACAATTCAGTTGTCATCATCAAAACCTTGTTGTTCAGTAGCAGCTACAAAATTAAGGGTTTTTATGTTCTTTTTCTTTGACTTTGAGCAAAATGTTTTTGTAGTTGAAATTTACATTCACATATTTATATTAGTAGTTATATTTTGCATTCACGCATTTGTAAATTTTGTATTAGTAGTTATATTTGTACTTATGTATTTTTATTAGTCGTTAATTTTATATTCACGTATTAACAACAAGAAAAAAAATTTTATTTTTTATAAAATTAAAATAAAATCAAGTATGGCGAGTAGTGGGATACGGAGCTAAGTCTTGGCTAAACCTTGAATTTCCAAGTGGATTACCTTTGGGATTTAAGTCAAAGAACACGATGGTCTTGTGAGTAACTGCGATTGCAGTTTTCTTTCATAATGTTTTCTTATGGCCTCACTTCTGAAACTCGAAAAGCTGCCTTCAATGCTTTAAGATTGAAGTACGTCGAGTATAGGACTTTCTCAATCTCCGTCCAGACGGATTTGATTTCTTATTTCATTCCTTCTCTGCTCCTGGAAACATATCAAGATCAATGATGTTAAAATAATAGAGTCAACCGATAAAGCAAAGAATTATTTTTTTCTCAAGTGACATTATCTTCCGTCTATCTTTAATTGAATTATGAACTTCAGGTATTTAGATATATCAAGTAGAAGCAATAGTTGAACCAACATAATAAAGAAGCTAGCAAAAGGGTAGAGAGTGAGATTCGGACAAATAAACCAGTCTTCTTGCATCTTTGAAATTGTCTCAGCATTTTATCATATGTGTTTTTAGTAGTTGAATTTTCCAGTAATATTTAACCAATACATCTTTATTTTGGTATTTTTGATTGTGTATCTTGGTCGAACTTGATAGTTGCCATATTGCGTCCGACTTTGTGCTTCAACCTTTTGTCAAGCTATTTCTTATACGATTTGTCGTGCTCCCATATAATAAAATACCATATAACTAAAATATTTGGCGCGGTACACACGTACAATGCATGTACACTAAAACTAATTAAATGAAAAACGAAAGAACTTAGTACCTGATTATCCGGATGATTTCGGACTTTCTTCAGGAAAAACTTAGTACCTATTTTAAACAAGTAGCAATGCATATTTGAAAGAGTTTTGGTATTTATGGTCTAGATAGATATTTGTGCGGCTATTAATAATCTTAATGGGTAAAATAAGAATTTTGAAGTTAGATTTTTTCTAAATTTAGAAAAGTATCATTTTTTGTGGGACAACTAAAAAAGATAGTGTATCACATAAATTGGGACAGATGGAGTATTAATAACAGTTTGTGCGATGAGAAGTATTTGCAAAATATTTGGGGGGAAATTCTAAGCAAAGCAAAAAGATTTTCTGTCATCTAATGTCTAAATTTATGTTTTTTGAGGACATGGCTCTGGATAGGAAGATGTGGAGGTCGAGCATTAAGGTTGAAGGTTAGGAGGGAGTCGAGCGTTTTTTTACGTTGTACTGGGGGTGGGGCTAGGTTGATAATGTTTCGCCTTAGGTTGTTACTGGTTTATGTAGTTTCCACACTATTTTCTATGGCATTATTACTGCTAATTGTTAATTACATCTATTTTTTGTTTCGTACGATGCTGATATTATTTTTCTGGCTTCTATTCCTGTTACTGATCTATTGTCTATCGTTTATTTTCTTCTTCTTGAGCTTGAGCTGAGAGTCTTTCGGAAACAGCCTTTCTACCCATTTGGGGTAAGGGTAAGGTCTGCGTACACTCTACCCTCTCGAGACCCCACTTGTGACATTTACTGGGTTGTTACGTTATTGTTGTTGAGCTTTCCACGGTGGAGTAATTCATTATAGAATGAACCTCACCTTAGGTGTTGAGTGGTGTCTTCCCCTCCCTAATACCTAAACAGAGTTACACTTACGGAGCCTAAAGCTTAAACCATGGCAGTAATCAGTAAGTTGGCCTAATCTCTCGCCCGCCCGCCCGCTCTCCCTTCGCCTTCTTCAGTGGCCAAGTTGAAGCGTTCAACGGTTCTTCGGCCTACCCCTTTTTTTTAAGGTTGAGCTTGTTCAATTGCTAATGCTATGCTGCTCTTCCCTTGTTTAAGAGAAAGTGAGGACTTTCTTTTAGCTTTGGGCTTCTCTAAATAGAATTTACAGATCAATTTTTTATAATTACAAAGCATTGGGAAAAACTCTTCAGTCAATGAAGTTATAAAGGTTTGCATGCTGCTTAAATTTGAACTGGTTTTTCAGGTTATATCAAAGACTTTCAAGTGCATGATCCTCATAGAGTTGGCAAGATAACTGTCCAATTGCTTGGAAGGGTCAATGATTGTCGTGCCCTCACCTACAGACAAGACATTAGGGCTGCAACCATTGAGAATTACAAGACACGCGCGCTACCAACACGTCAGGTTTTGTGTGCTCCCTCTAATTCTTCTTTTTCTCATTCATGATTTTTCTTCAGATATAGAAACAAGTACTGACGTCTTGTTCACGAGTTCTGAATTTTGAGATCTCTGTCTTTGTCACTTGTCCAAAAAAAAAAAAAAAAGACAGTCTTTGTCACTATGTACTTCATTGTGATGTACATTGTTTTAACTATTCCTATTTCTTATCTTTTCTCTGATTCAATTTGGATGGTTCACCAATGCTAACCTGTTAACCTCTGATCTTATTTATTTTTTTTAAAAAAATTGAATCTGTATTTTGAACCCATCACCCCTTTATATTAACTTTTTTTTTACCAATTTTCTTTCTAACATATTTTCTTATTATAACTTACATGTCTTTCCCCTAAAGTTCCTGCTTCTGATTTTCTTGCTAGTTTATATTAGTCTAGTTTTTCATGATTATATTACCAGTAGGGAAAGTTTGTGATTCGTTGAAATTTTAAAAGTAGGCGATGGGTGGTTCTTTTACTCTATTTCGGTTTCCTTTTATACTTTGAGATTTCTGAAAAGCAGTAGATTTTTTTTGTTTGTCATGTTATCCCAGAATATGTGTTCGGAAAATGGATTTGAACCAAAATACAAGCCAACTATATTCTTTTGTCAGTTCTTGCAATTCCTATGATTGTAGATACATGTCCCTGTGAACCTATATATGGGTCTTTATTCTAGAGTCTGTTCACCTAGTTTGGCAGTGTTATTAAAAGCTAGCGTAGCGGTTTTTTAAATAATTCATTAGATCGATCTGGACCTTTTTTTAGTCCCATGCATTGGATATATATACGTTTAGTAAATATATTAATCCTTTTTCTTTCCTCCCCATCAATGTCCTACATGACTGGTTCATTTTCTCATAACATCCAAGTCAGGTCCATTATACCTCCCTCTACTGTTTAAAACCCAGAGAACTTATTTCCATTCTTTTATTTTCTGTGGAAGGAACTGATTTAGTAATGTTTATGCAGTGGGGCTATGTTGTTATTACAACACCAAATGGAGTTTTGGATCACGAAGAAGCAATGCGGCAAAATGTGGGTGGTCAAGTTATTGGCTACTTTTATTGAACAAGTTTCAGTCATGGACTGAAAGAGTAAGTTCTTTGTTTTCTACACCGTGACTTGCTGCTAGCATAGGCATTTGTCCTTTTCTCTAAGGCCTTAGATGGAAGTTCACTGTCCTCTATATGGACTATAGGGAAAGAAAACTACAATTCATGTCAGGTTTCCCTACATTAATCCTAGCCAAGTTTCTCAGCAAAACCAGTTTCTCTTACCTCTTTCATGGTAACTGCTTTAGACTATGTTTATATCAGCATATTAAGGGGTAAAAGCCTTTTCTCATCATGTTGGTTACTGATACTGTAGCAAAGGTGATCTGGCGTCTACGCTCTGAGAATTTGGAATAAATATATACTCCAGTGTTGATACAGAAAAGATCGGACTGCGGTACAAGTTTTAGGACAGTAGATTTATACTTGGACGATCTTGACATGTGGTTGGTGTTTACCTGAGAAGCAAAAAAAGAGTAGCTATTCGGAAAAAAATGTTCTTGTTTGCGAACGGACATGGCAGAATTTAAATCCGTTGGCTTATAGCAAACTGCTTTCTGTCACCCCGGGTATGCAATATTCCGATAACAGAAGCTGCAAGAATGGACTCAGCCAAGTGCAATTTTAGCTGATTCAGGTATCAACCATTTAGAGTAACATATCGTGGCACTTAAGTTAGCTCGTGAGGCTACAAAAGCCCAATTAGACAATTTCCAACAATTCATTTTCTGCTCACAAATTGGATACAAGTGTGAAGTAAAAAACGGACAGAGAGAATTCATCGGAACTTCTGAAAGACACAGAAATGGCGCAAAGGGGGAAATTTGGCAAGTGGACGGAAAATCTACCAGGATTGTTTTAAAAGGTCGAGAACCTTAAGATAATGCATGTTAAGATAAATCCATCTTTTCCGAGCAGCACGATTAACATGAAAAAGCATTCAAGTTTGAAAAGCTTAATTGTTGTAAAGAACCTAAATTGTTCCTTCAGTGGTGGAAACTAAAAAGTTCTACCTTCACAAGTTTTAACACATCTCTATTCTAAGGCCCCGTTTGGCCATAAGTTTTCCCAAAATAAATTTGGAATTTATTTTCAAAACTCATGTTTGGCCATAAATTTTGCTCATATTTTGGCCAAATGCCAAATGCCAAATCCCAAAATTAGCTATTGAACTGATTTTGGGCCAAAATCCCAAAACTTGAAAATTATATACACTTTGGGGTCGTTTGGTAAGGTGTATAAGAATAGCACTGGATAATGTGCATTAATAATACTAGAATTAAGGGATTAGTTATGCTGAAATTATTTCTTATCCACTGTTTGGTTTTGAATATTTCTTGTCATGGATTATTATGTTTTAGTTATACATAGGATAATACCAAATAGGGTGTATAATGAATATAAGAATTAGTTGTACATATGTTAAACAACACTATCAAACAAGAAATTGAAAATACCAAAGCTAATACAAGTAATATTTTACCTAGTACATCCTACCAAACAACCCCTTAATGTCATATTTAAGGTCTATGTTACCCCCCATGTACCATACACTTTCGTTTTTAATTGCTATTGAATTTTCATATTTACAATCTGAGATACACTTTACTTAATTCCAGACCACATGCTAACCATACCAACTCAGCAGCTAATCCAATTAAGCACACGTTACGAAAGAAATGCAACAATATAAGGCAGAACCAAGGAACGGGGCCATTCCAATATACCACAGCTTCCACAAATTGAATGGATCTTTCTAAATGAGCATTAAGTCTATTTAATCCAAAAGCACGGGGCAACCTTCCCGACAGCTTTCTTAAGAAAAAAAAGATTAAAACATAAAATTGAAAAGCAAAACTTTCGTACTTAACAAGAGGAGAACATGGCAGCACAAACTCATACAATGTAACATTTCATATTCTAGGCCTGCCTGTTCCTCTTCTTGACACCAGACTTGGTGACCTTCAGACTCCTGTTCACAGCACTCAACCTTGCAAGGGCTGCCTTCTTCAGATCTGGCCTGTAATAGTTGTCTGCAACCTGTATACAAGACCAATCACAAATTGAGCCGAGAGAGTAATGCTTTGTCCAAATAACCTAATAATATTAGTGTTGAAGATCTATTTGATAAAGGCACTGATTATTGAACAGTTACTAGAGAAAAGGGCTAATTAGCTCAGGTGATACAATATGCAGCACATAAAATAACATAATGAGGAGAGAGTGCTAAGAGATAAAACAGTGAGGAATTTTTTGAAGGAAGAATTGAGGCAGATACAAAAGAAACAAAAATAATTCAGTCAAAATGGTTTGGATACTTTCTGTAGGGTTCATTAACGATTTCTAAAAGTCAAGTACCAGACCATATTCTGCATAAGGATTCTTGAGGGCTATTTGGTTTGGATTGGTTCACCTAAATTTCAGTAATCCCTAGCATTTCGCTTACTATATAGAAGTGATTGTTCTCACCCAAATAACCATCCCTTATTAGAACCAATCTTTAAATTACAAAAATACTTAAAATGAACACTGATAGAAATTGACCATCCTAGAAACAACAACAGATCTAGTATATTCACACTGGTGGGGTCTGGGGAGGGTAGTGTGTACGCAGACCTTACCCCTACCTAGTGAAGGTAAATTGACCATCCTAGAGAGCAAACTAAAATTGAGCTTGTAATATAAAGGTTAGAGTTCTTAATGCTTTTGTGTTTATTAAGGAATTTCATTAATGTGAACAAACATCAAGAACACTATAACTAGTGAGGAAGAAAGCAAACAATACAAAATAACCAACAAATCATCTTTATGAGCAATTCTCTCTAGCTCTCTGGATAGTAATTGTACAATTGATTGCGTACAATCTCTTAAACTAGCAAACTAAGAACACAGTTTAGGTTACATTAAAGAGTGAACCTAAGCATGAAGAACCCAGTTTAGGTTATTGGCACTGATAAACTTTTCCCAGTTATAAAGTAACTATAATGCAGTAAATTTGCTCCTGCCCAGTGGTCAGAAAAGGTCAATAAAATCTCTACCTGGTTAGTTACGGCCTTGGCCATGCGGCGGAATTCCTTCTTCATTGCAGATTTGTTTAGCAAGCTTGAAGGCTTGTTCTGTTTCTTGGTCTTCGTTGTAGCAAGCAACACAGATTGATCTTTGCCTCCAGCCTGGATAGTCACAGTTTTCTTGTTTGCTAGGCCTACAAAATCAGTACAACAACACCTCAACTATACTGTAACTTGAGGCATGGCAAACCAAAATTTCCAAAACTTCAAAAATAATATATCAAATCACACAATGCAACTAACAGTTTTAGTGCCTATAAGTAGGTTCAAAGGCAATCGATCAATCAACTAAAGCTCAACCCCAAAGTAGTTGGGGCCGGCTATAATGCTCTTTATACATTCTGCTATTTCCATATCCATTTCATTCTCATACCAAATATCCACGGCATCTGGATGAACACAAAAATTAATACCATAAATTGACTTACAACAACAACTACACCTTAGTCCAAACAAGTTGGGATCGACTATATGAATCCTCACTAACCATATTAGGCCATTTTGAATCTAACTCATGTCACCATTAATTAAATAACAATAAAAAGCATTAGATGTTCATAAATCCCTGAAAGGCTAAACAACTCCTAGGACACATAAGACCTGCCGTAAAAGTGCTAAAATCTAAAACATATTCTCAGCTAATATGTATCGCCTATTGTGCCCTATCTTTTATGTGCTCTAATAACTAAATTTTTAGTGGTTCAAAATTACTCTAATAAAAAATAAACATCACGTAAAAGTTCAATATTTGAGCAACTAAATGAATTTGAGATATTGAAAGTAGTGAAGCACTAACCAGAGTGCTTGTAAGAGTGAAGATTGTAAAGATTGTTAGGCTCTTTGCTAAACACAACACCAGCGCTACCATTACCGAACTCCTTCACTAAGAAGGAGTTGTTCTTCTTCACGATTTCCCACACTAATTGCCCTGGTACTGTTGCCATTTTCCTCACACCACAAACAACCCTGTCGTTTCAAATTTAAAAAAAAAAAATCACAAGAGTTAAGCTGATTGACAAATGAATAATATTGTAGAGGAAAAGAGAGATTTTGGGACTCACCTAATTGGGTTCCTATCCTAGGGTTTTACTTTGACGGCCTGAAGAAGGAGATGCAGACAGCTGAGGAAGAAGAATTGTGTGATCATTTTGTTTATATATGGACTGTCCAGTAAAACCCTAGGCGGGGGAGCAGGTTGAGAAAAACCCTCAATTACCGAAACTACCCACTCCATTTTTTGAGCTTGTTTGGATTAGCTGGAAAAAAGTAGCTAACTGCTTAAAAGCAGCTGTTTTTAAGTGCTCGGGCTTATTTTATAAATAAGTAGTTATCTATTTGGATAAAAATGCTAAAGCTTAAAAAAAGTTATTGAAGTGTTTGGTAAAGAAGTATTGGTAAGTAGTTTTTTTGTTAAAAAGACAGAAATATCCTTAAAATTGTTAACATAATAAAGTAGTTGATTACTACAAGTTGTTAACATAAAAGAAAGCTTATTTTATTTATGTTTTGTTTTTTCTTCTTTTCGTTATGTTCTCTTTTAAAATTTACGGATCTTGCCTTTTCTTTTCCAAAGCTTTCTCTTTGTATTTGAGTTAACCTTTTGATTTAGAGTGGATTTTGGCATGAACACATACAAAAAATGCAAACAAATGAAGATGAAGCAAAGAGGAAGAGGAAAAAAGATGACTGCTGCCTTCAGAAGTGTAGAAAAGAGGAGAAACACGGGGTTTTAGGATAGTATTTGACTGAGGGTAATTTTGGTATTATGAAAACTTATAATGGACAAGAAAGTAATATCCTTGGTCAAAGCAATATGGCTTTTAAGGCAATTTCGAAAAAGTGGGTTTACCCAACATATTGGTTTTGGCTTTTTTTAAGCAGATTTTAGCTTTTTTTAAGCCTTTTTTTTGGTTGTCAAACACTTCCACAAGTTAAAAATGGCTTAAAAGTTGGTTTGACCGGCTTTTAAGCCCATCCAAACAGGCTCCTAGTAGTAATTTTTTTTCCATTTTTTTTAAACTCGTTCTGTTTCAAGAAGAATGTGGAAATTCGTATTATCTCTAGTTTTAAATATATCATCGTAGTAATATTTTATGTGGTTATAAAATTATAAAATTGTAATCCTAAATATGTTATATGTATATTGTGTGTCCACAAAAACTTGTTATTAAGGATAAAAACAAAAAGTTCAATTATATTAATTTAAATTAAAAATGTTATTCCCTTTGTAACTGATTAATTAATAAATAAAATGAGAAGAATCTTCAATTATTGAAGTTGTTGTGGTCAGCTCGTAAAAAAGGAGGGGGTAAAAGGAGTCGATGATAAGATGAAGGAAAGAAGAAAAAATGTAGCCTCAAGCGAATGGTTTAATTTTTGAAACTCATAGTTGTAGGGGTTCGTAAAAGGGGAGGCGGTAAAAATGATGGATTTAATGGTAGGATAGCCAAAATGAGACCTTCACTTGTTTGCGTTTGTCATTTCAGTCTTCATACTTACGATTTTGTCAAGTGAACATTTCTACTTGTTCAAATCCTGTATAATAAACGCTTATAACTGTTCAATGAGTCTATGTGTCATAGTTGGCTTTATGCGTGATTCACACCCCTTTAAGGGGCGTGAGGACAGTTAAATGTGATGACCCAAAGGGTCATCTTTTGTTTTAAAGTCCATTTCCGTGTTCTGGGGCCTTGAAACCCTCCTTGTGTCTTCCCTCGATTTACGTACGCGGTCCGGACGCGATTTCGAAAAGCTTTTATCTGAACTCTAAGAAAAATATAAAATTTGGCCTTTAAAATTGATTAAAGTTGACTTTGGTCAATATTTTTGGTAAACGGACCCGGACCCGTGATTTGACGGTCCCGTAGGGTCCGCAGTTAAATATGGAACTTGGACGTATGCCCGGAATCGAATTCCTAGGTCCCTAGCCCGAGAAAAGAATTTTTAAAGAAAATTATTTGCTGGAAAATATAAAGACTTTTGGAAATGAAATGGTATGTGTTTTTGATGGTATCGGGCCCGTATTTTGGTTCCGGAGCCCGGTACAAGTTTAATATAATATTTACGTCATTTCTGTGAAATTTGGTAAGAATCGGAGTTGATTTGGTATAACTCGAACCTTTAGTTGAGAAAATGGAAATTTCAATGTTCTTGAAGAATTTCATGAATTTGAGGTTAAATTCGTAGTTGTTGATGTTATTTTGGTAATTTGATCGCACGAACAAATCCGTATGATATTTTTAGACTTGTGTGCATGTTTGGTTTGGAGCCCCGAGGGCTCGGGTGAGTTTTGGATAGGCCACAGAGTGTTTTGGACTTAGGAAAAATGTGTTGCAGGCATCAGTTCTGGTGTTCGCCTCTGATCTCGCAATTGCGAGACCAGGGCTCGCAATTGCGAAGAAAACAGAGGTGGCAATTGCAAGGCCTTTATCGTAAATGCGAAGAAGGCCTGGGCCGGCTTAGTTCACAAATGCGAACAAAACTTCGCAATTGCGAAGAGAGTCTGGGCAGGGGGTGATCGCATTTGCGATCTTTTTGCCGCAATTGGGAGGTCGGTGTTCGCAATTGCGAAGATTCCTTCGCAATTGCGAAGGCAGCAGTGGTGTGATGGTTCTCGCATTTGCGATGTTCCTTCGCATTTGCGAGCTTCGCAATTGCGAAGCTCCTGTAGCAAATGAGACATCTGCAGCTGATCAAAACTTCATTTGGACGGGATTTTCACTTCACTTCTCAAATTTTCAAACCCTAAACTCCCATAGGCGATTTTCTTGAAAAGAGTTCTTCCCCAAATCATAGGTAAACGATTTCTAACTCATTTTCTTCAATCTATTTCATCTTTTTACATGATTTTATTTCAAAATCTAGGGGTTTTCATGGGAATTGGGTGTTTTTGGGTAAAAGTTAGGATTTTTGAATTTTGGGGATTTGGACCTCAATTTTAGGTCGGATTTCAAAACTAATTGCATATTTGAGTTCGTGGGTGAATGGGTAATCGGTTTTTGGTTCGAACTTCGAGTTCTGACTGAGCGGGCCCGGGGTCGGGTTTTGACTTTTTGGGGACAACATTTGGAAATTCATATCATGCATTAGAATTAGTTTAATTAGCATTTATTGATGTATTTGAATTAATTATGGCTAGATACGAGTGAATTGGTGGTGGAATCAAGAGGTAAAGCGGCGGTTGAGTGTTGAATTGTCCGTTGGCATGAGGTAAGTTGATGTTCTTAGACGTCAATACCACATAAGAGGGGGGGGGGTTGATTTCTGTGGTACCTAATTTTCGTACTAGAAGAACCTGGTTCTTCTAGATGTACTTACTAAGACTGTTTGCGGAATTAAGAGTGCATAAAATAAAGAACACAGAGATTTTTACGTGGAAAACACCTGGCTCAAAAGGTGAAAAAAACCACGACCTACTACTCAGTAGGATTTTCCCAAACTTCCACTAAAATCACTGAGCCAAAACAACATTTACAAAACTCTTTGTAAACCTAAGGATTAAACTCGAATCCCAGTGTGGCACACAACCTCAACTGCTGCGACACTTTCAAGTTAACTCTAACTTGAATACTCAAAGTACCTAATACAATTGCTTCTATGAAAGATGAAAGGTACAATATGAAAACACCTACTACAATTGAACTAGATTAAAAGAAAGACACAATGGAATTGGTTCTTCTATCTTGTCCAAGTAGCTTCAGGAATGCACACTTGAATCTCACGTAAATTGCTTTGCAAAAAGCCTTGCTATTTTGCTCTTCAATTTAGTTTCACTTCTGCGTTTGTGCAATCCCTGTAAAAGAGAACAATTATGATTATTTAAAGAGTTAGTAATCAGAGTTTGATTAAAACTCGAACTGCTGATCCTTTATCAAATTCGACTCCTAGAACAATTCAAACTCTAATCCTTATTCTTGATCTGGATGTAGTTCTCTTCACATAAGGAGACTTCAACTCCTTATCCTATGCAACCTTTTCGATCAACTCAGAAGATATTGTTGCTGACCCATGAGACTTATCTTCACACGTATGTCACATGTATAAGTATATCAACACTGTGTCTGTCTCACATGATGGACCTGGTTCATGACTGAGTTCATTTTGTCAATCTTCAAAACTTCATCTGAACTTGGGCCAACAAATTCCCCCTTTTTGATGATGACAAACTCTGTGCTTTTATTTATCAGAGACCATGTGGAACTCAGCTTAATTATCACACAGTAATTTAACTTATCAGTAAGGACCAAGTTTAATCAGGTTATGAATATCACTTTATTTCAGAATACAAAGTAAAGCACAATATCTCTTCCCCCTTTTGGCATCATCGAAAAGTTGCATATTATATGAATCCCAGTGTTAATTATTACTCATGGCCACTGGGGCAACTGCAAGTGAAAACATGATTCAGTTAATCGATAATCAACTTCATAAGAAATTTAGCTATTAAGATTAGAAGTTTCATAAAACAAGAGAAAACAAAGCAAATTGTCATTGATTAGGAGGTGTTTCTACAAAACAGACCACAAAAAGAAAAACAAACATCCAACCATGAGCAAAAAATAGAGAAAAGTCCCGAATCTGGGTCACTGAGGGGTTTTCTGAACTGGTTCTAGGGCTTGGAGGAACTAGAGGGTTGGGATTGAAGAAGATTAAGCATTGTTTGGAGCATCCCTTCACTCTTTTCCTTTTCCTTTGCTAGCTGAGCTTTGAGGCCATTTCTTTCACTTTCTAGTTCAGCAATGCGAGCCTGGAGCCTAGCAATTTCTGCATCTTTTGTTTCACACTCTAGAACCAATGCCCTAACTTTGCTGTTCACAGGAGTCTTCAAGGATGAACCAGGTTCAACTGGGGCTACACTTAGCAGATAGTCACAAGCCTACAGAGTTTCGATTCCAAAGTGCTCTTTGCTGGAGGCCATCTCCCACCTTTTCAATGGCACATCTAACTTGGCCAAGACAGTTATCAGTATAAACCCATAAGGTGTGGCATGAGCCTTGGAGCCATTGATGACTCTATCCAGCAGCTTGACAATGAAAGCAGGCCAGTTAATATGCTTTCCTTTCACAAGACACTCCAGAAGGACTAGGTCCATATAATTCGCAGTGTGCCTTCTCTCCTGTCTGGGCAGCAAACACTTGTTCACAAACTCAAAGAGCACCTTGTGCTTAGGCTTCATCTCACTCTTTTGCACAAACCTAGCCTCAGGAACTTCTTCAGCAGACTTGGTATCACAGAAATTTCTGGTGATTTGGAGAGCAGAAGGGAGAGAATCTAGACAAGGCCACCTTTGCCTAGTATAGTCATCATAGCCCTCACAGGGTATGTCTAGAATTCTGCCCAATTTAGGTGCATCAAACTGCACCTCTACTCCCCTCACCACGCTTGTAACAACCCCATTCACCACAGTAGCATTTGCCATAAACTCGATCAGCTCTTTCCTTGCCAGCCTGCCATCTAGTTGAAGAACCATTTCCTTCCACCCCTGTGCATCCAGGGCATCAACCAATCTTTCATGCCTGGCTCCTCCAGATCTTTCAGAATTCTTCCTTTCAGTATCTTTCTCCTGCCAAAAAGGACAAATCTGTCATGTTCTTTTTCAGATTCTTCTTCTTCTTCCTCTCCACTCCATGCTTTTTCTTTTTCAGGTTCTGAAGACTTCTTTGTAGAAGTCTTGGATTTTTTTGGTGTAGGAGTGGGAACCTCCTCAGTTGTACCTCTTTCCTGATGAACCAATTCCATCTCCTCCTCCTCTTCTTCTGTAACCACAGAACTTTCCACAACTTTAGCTTTTTGTTTTCCTTCTTCTTTTTCTTGCTTGCCTCTAAGGCTTTCTGCAACTCAGCCTCACTTTGCTTTACCCTGCTTCTAGTAGCTTTCATCTTTGGTACTGGAGGGACAGTAGGCTTAGGAGATGACACCTTGCTCTTCTTTGTTGGCTTAGAGGCAGTTGGAGCCTTTTGAGAAGAAGCTTTGCGCTTCTTGGGATCATAACTTTCCCCTACCTTCTTCAGAATGTCAGCCAAGGTTTCTTCCACAGATGAACCAGGTTCATCTTGTTGTTCACTCAGGTGTACAAGTCCTTCAGCAGCCTCCCCAGTTTCACTTCCCCCTGGCTTTGTTTGATCTGCAACCCTAAGAAGAAGTTAAGCTCACCCATCATGCTCATTTCAAATTCACTTCCCATTAGTGTTGCAAAATCTTTGCTTAGCTTGTCAGTTGTGGCCCCAAAGATTATGTCATCAACATAAATTTGTACAACAAGAAGGTCCTTACCTTTTTCCCTTAAGAATAAGGTACTATCTATTTTACCTCTCTTGTACCCGTGCTCCAGTAGGAACTTTGACAGTCCTTCATACCATGCTCTTGATGCCTGTTTGAGTCCATAGAGAGCCTTGTCCAGCTTGTACACATGTTCAGGATATTCTTTGCTTTCAAACCCTGGGGGTTGTTTCACAAACACTTCTTCCTTTAAGTAGCCATTCAGGAAGGCACTTTTGACATCCATTTGATGAAGAGTGAATTCCATATGTGCTGCAAAGGCTATGAGAAGTCTGATTGCCTCTAGTCTTGCAATTGGAGCAAATGTCTCATCATAGTCTATTCCTTCCTCTTGGCTGTAACCTCGGACCACCAACCTTGCCTTGTTCCTTGTGACGGTTCCATCTTCATCCAGTTTGTTCCTAAAGACCCATTTAGTACCAATGACCGATCTGCCCTTGGGTCTTGGAACTAGGTGCCAAACTTGACTTCTTTCAAACTGGTTTAGTTCATCCTGCATTACATTCACCCAATCTGCATCCTGCAAAGCCTCAACAATATTTTTAGGTTCAATGATAGATAAGAAAGCATCAAAAGCAAACATATTCTTTAATTGTGATCTGGTTTTGACTCCAGATGTTGGATCAGTGAGAATGTTCTCAATGGGATGAGAACTTTGATACTTGTGAGGTTTCACAACCAACTGGCTTCTGCTGGATGTTTCAGC
The DNA here is from genome assembly GCF_001879085.1 of Nicotiana attenuata. NCBI lineage: Eukaryota > Viridiplantae > Streptophyta > Magnoliopsida > Solanales > Solanaceae > Nicotiana > Nicotiana attenuata. The sequence goes on along the minus strand of NW_017670901.1, from coordinate 201,024 downwards.
CATTTGCTGAGGAACAGGTTCATGAACAGGTTCCTTTAAGGAGTTTATTTCAAAACCTCTTTGATTTCTTCCCCCTGTCAGGTTGCCCTGTAAGGAAGAACCTGGTCCATCACCTGTTCCTTCTGTAGGTGTCACTTTGACTTGAGCTAATGCTTCAGCGAAGTCTTTGACCAGTTCAATGGCTTCATCTTCATGTTCCTGTCTCTCAAAAAGAATGTTAGTTTCATCAAATACTACACGCACACTTTCTTCTACACAGAGTTCTTTTATTAAATACTTTATAAGCTTTACTATGTGAAAAATATCCCAAGAATACTCCGTCATCACTTCTGGGATCAAACTTTCCTAGGGACTCTTTTCAATTATTGTGCACATAGCACTTGCAACCAAATGCCCTAAGATGGGATATATTTGGTTTTCTCCCTTTAAGTAACTCATAGGGAGTTTTCTCTACTAGAGGTCTGGTCATGCATCTATTTATGATGTGACATGCAGTGTTTACAGCCTCTGCCCAGAAGCTGTGTGGCAATTTTCTAGATAGTAACATTGTTCTAGCCATATCCTCAAGAGTTCTGTTTTTCCTTTCAACTACTCCATTTTGTTGTGGAGTCCTAGGTGCAGAGAAGTTGTGATCTATGCCATTTTCATCACAGAACTCAGCAAACTTAAAGTTTTCAAACTTAGTTCCATGATCAGACCTAATGGATGCAAGTTGATTTCCTAAATGTTTCTAAGTTTTCCTAACAAATGCAGAAAACATGTCAAATGCTTCATCTTTGGAAGTTAGAAATAAAACCCAGGTGAATCTAGAATAGTCATCAACTAGCACCATTACATACTTCTTTCCACCTCTGCTCATGGTTCTCATTGGACCACATAGATCCATATGAACCAGTTCCAACGTCTTGGACGAACTTACCATTTTCTTGGATTTGAAGGATGACCTTACCTGCTTCCCCCTTGCACATGCCTCACAAACTTTGTCTTCCTTGAACTTGATATTAGGTAACCCTATAACCAAGTCCTTGGAGACTAATTTGTTTAGCTGATTTAGACTGACATGACCAAGTCTTTTGTGCCACAGGAGGGGATCATTAACCAACACACTTAAACAAGTGAGTTCATTTTCTGAAAGAGTGGACAAATCTACAATGTAAATATTGTTAACTCTTTTTCCCTGCAAAACAATCTTGTTAGTGGTAAGGTTAATCACAAAGCATTTGGTGGAGGTAAAAGCCACAAGGTTACCTCTGTCACACAGTTGTGACACACTTATTAGGCTATATTTCAAGCCATCTATCAGGTAGACATTCTCTATGGAATGAGAATCTATTTTGCCTACCTTTCCAACCCCAATGATCTCACCTTTCTTTTCATTACCAAAGGAGACATTACCTCCCTTTAGGTCCTCAAGTGAAAGGAACTGGTCCTTGTCCCCAGTCATATGTTTTGAGCAGCCACTATCCATATACCATATTTGGCTCCTCCCTTTCACTTGGACCTGCAAAAGGAAATCAGGGGTTAGTCTTAGGAACCCAAACTAGTTTGGGTCCCTTTCTATGGGCAAAAGGATGAATCAGATTCTTTCTTGCCCAACTAGGCAGCTTGTGCTTTTCTTGAACAAAAGCTTTGTTTCTTTGACTGGCCTTTTCTTTTGCATTACATTCATATTTGTAATGGCCAGTCTTACCACAGTGTGTGCAGATTTTATTTTCAGGAAGAGTGAGGTGCTTTTTGGATCCCATTTAGGAGCTTGAGTCCCATAGCCAAGTCCTCTTTTGTTACTGCTATGATGCTCTTGCAGCCAGGAGAGAGCATCAGAAGCCTTGTTCCACTTGCAAGTTCTGTCTAGTTCATGTTTTACCTTTCCTAGATCTTCTTTCAAGACTTTAATGGATTCATCTTTCTTGTATAATTCATCTTTCATTTTTCCCAAAATTTCTTCTAGAGTGAGATATGTGTGATCATCTTTCTTCTTTCCTGTTCCTAATTTCAGTTTTAAGTTTTCCGACCTAAGCTCTAGGACACTGTTGTCAAGTTCAAGAACCTGGTTCTTCAACTCAGCATTTTTGTTATCACTCTCATTTTCCCTAGACTCTAGACTTTTACATTTTGCTTTTAGAATCACACATTCCCTAGACAGAACTTTCTTCTCATTATTAATTATCTCAGACTCATCAATGAAGTCTATTAATAGCTCAGCCAGCCTTTCTTTAGAAAAGAATTTAATCTTGTCTTTGAGATGAAGAATACTTACCTCTTGTTCATCATCTGATTCTCCGATGGCCATTAGTGCTTGCTCCTCCTCAGCTTCATCTTCTGAGTCTTCATCTGAGGTTTCTCCCCAAGCAGTAACCATAGCCTTGGTTGAACCTTTGTTTTTCTTTGGTTGAACTTGTTCCTTCGTTCAGCTCTTTCTTTCTTCCACTCAATTTCCCATTGAGGGCAGTTTTTGATCATGTGGTCAGTCTTACCACACTTGTAGCATCCCTCATTGGTCTGTTTCTCAGGAGCTCTTGTCTTGTTGAGGGTTGTACCTTTTGAAGAATCCTTTCCTCTCATCGGGTACTTTTTGAAATCTCTAGTGATCATAGCCATCTCATCATCTTCCAGATCTGAATCTTCAGCAATTCTGAGAGCTAAGCTTCACTCCTTCTTTGGTGTATCCATTTTTATGGTTTGCCTTCTCATTTCATAAGCAGTAAGATTTCCAATCAGTTCATCCAGTCTGAGAGTAGCAATATTCTTGGATTCCTGAATGGCAGTGATTTTGCTTTCCCATGTGACTGGCAGAACCCTTGTCAGTATTTTCTCAACCTTGTCTTCTTCAAGAATAATCCTTCCAAGAGATTTAAGTTTATTTGTCAGTGTAGTGAACCTAGTATACATTTCTTGAATTATTTCTCCTTCCTTCATAGTAAAGTTCTCATATTGAGAATACAACAGTGTTCCTCTTGACCTCTTTACTTGAGGTGTTCCTTTATGAGCCACTTGCAAGGTGTCCCAGATTTCCTAAGCAGTGGTACAGCTTTGAATTCTGCTGCACTCATCAGGACCTAGTCCACACACAAGCCATTTCTTGGCTTTAGCATTTTTCTCCCACTTCCTCAGGTCTTCAGCAGTGCAGTCAGCCCTTGTCTTTGGCACATCAACTCCTTCAGCATTCTTCTTTGTGGTTGCTAGGGGACCATCAGTGACTATGTCCCAGAGTTCAAAGTCTTCCCCTATGATGTGATCTCTCATCCTGTTCTTCCACCAAGAATAGTACTGACCATTGAAAAGTGGAGGCCTAGCAGTGGATTGCCCTTCCCAGTTCCCAGATGGTGCACACATGTTGATCTTCTCCTAAGGTGTTATCCTCTTCAAGGATAACCTGCTTTGATACCAATTGATGTTCTACACGTCAATACCACACAAGATGGGGGGGGGGGGGTGATTTGTGTGGTACCTAATTTTCGCACTAGAAGAACCTGGTTCTTCTAGATGTACTTACTATTACTGTTTGCGGAATTAAGAGTGCATAAAATAAAGAACACAGAGATTTTTACGTGGAAAACACCTGGCTCAAAAGGTGAAAAAACCATGACGTATTACTCAGTAGGATTTTCCCAAACTTCCACTAACATCACTGAGCCAAAACAGCATTTATAAAACTCTTGTAAACCTAAGGATTAAACTCTAATCCCAGTGTGGCACACAGCCTCAACTGCTGCGACACTTTCAAGTTAACTCTAACTTGAATACTCAAAGTACCTAATACAATTGCTTCTATGAAAGCTGAAAGGTAAAACTTTAAAACACCTACTACAATTGAACTAGAATAAAAGAAAGACACAATGGAATTGGTTCTTCTATCTTGTCCAAGTAGCTTCAGGAATGCACACTTGAATCTCACGTAAATTGCTTGCAAAAGCCTTGCTATTTTGCTCTTCAATTTAGTTTCACTTCTGCGTTTGTGCAATCCCTGTAAAAGAGAACAATCATTATTATTTATAGAGTTAGTAATCAGAGTTTGATTAAAACTCGAATTGCTGATCCTTCATCAAATTTGAGTGCTATAACAATTAAAACTCCAATCCTTATTCTTGATCCGGATGTAGTTCTCTTCACATAAGGAGACTTCAACTCCTTATCCTATGGAACCTTTTCGATCAACTCAGAAGATATTGTTGCTGACCCTTGAGACTTATCTTCACACGTATGTTACATGTATAAGTATATCAACACTGTGTCTGTCTCACATGATGGACCTTCATGACTGAGTTCATTTTGTCAATCTTCAAAACTTCATTTGAACTTGGGCCAACATAAGATAAGATCTTGAAGGTAGCGTGGCGAGCAAACCGAGCAGTCGAGAATCGGGGTCTCGAGCTATACTATGCTGGGCCTCGAGGTTAAGCCAATGAGCTTGACTGAAGCTGGCCGATGAAGCACTAACAGTTCAAAGAGCTTCGATGAGAGGTCTTTATGATCAATGATGAGAAATAAATGAATAACAATCAATGAAATTCAATAAATGTAAGCAATGTAATAAATATGAGCAATAGACTCAATGGAGAGTATGTTTAAGTTAGAGAGCAGAGAATGTTCTTGTTCTTGTATTCAATATTGTGGCAAAAAATGACAAGGATCCCCTTTATATAGGAGGGGGAATCCCAACACAGTACGTGTGCATTTATTACAAAGATATGCGGCTGGTACAACCATTTATTAAAAAGATTAACGGCCGGTACGGCCATTTAATGTCACGGTACAGACTTGTACTATTCTTGTAGACCTGGTCAGCTTTAACCATGCGCCTCGGGAATTTCCCGTTTATCCATCATAGCAACCGATTTGTACTGCCACGAGGTTGAACATTGAGAACCCTCGAGGTCAAATCTCGAACTGCGCCTCGAGCCATCTGGATATGATCTTTCGAAGTGCCATAGCGATCATAAAATTGGACTCTCCGATTTTAGCCGTATACAGATAGTCCCCACATTTCTTAGAATGGAAATGATAAGAAACTGTCTTGAATTCTTACCTCCTCGAGCCTCTCATGCTAACGTCATGCTTATGACGTAAGCTTTCATGATAACAGAAACATCCCAGTTCATCTTTCTAGAAGCATTCAATACACTGTCGTTTTATTTTCCCAAAGGCGGTGATATCGCCGCCGATCGTTTCCCAAAAAGCATTGATTGCGCCTGTCGATACGTTTTCAAAAAGGTATTGATTACGCCGCCGGTTACGTTACCACTTTTCTATAAATGGGAGGTTGCTTGAGCCAAGATTTCATTCAATCTTCTTCAACAGCTTTTGGCCCTTTCCCTTCTCTATATCTTCTCTCAAATTACTATCTTTATGGTTCACACTTGTGACCATATGGTTATACGGCAGCAACTCAGCCAGTTATGCCATGGCTATTTTTTAAAGCCTTTCCCCGCTGAGTGGGACTATACTAGGTTGATGTTGTTGTTGTTGTTGTTATTGTTATTAGCCCGAGATAGTGAGAGAGAGACCTCAGATTCTTCCCTTATTAGAAGATATATGGACTGCAAACCGCTGCTCATCTCTCTTAACTTCAACCTGGTGTGGCGCCTCATTCCTTTTGCTTTCCATGGAGTGAGGTGGCATAATCTACTAACTTTTGCATCCCACACCGGTGCAATGTCTCAAGAGGTGGCTTCACAATACTAGTGTTGACGAGACCTGTACTCGCCAAATTTTTCACCAAGCCACAATTTTCCCTGCCTGTTAAAAGCTTTTGCTCTTTGATAGCCTATAGCTGTCTCGGAGGAGCTCCTCGAAGATATTGCTTTGAAGATTGAAATGGGGTCCTCGAGGGAATGGTTTTCACAGATGTCTCGTCCGAGGATGTACCCTCGAAAGTAGTTTAAGCTCTTTAGCTGTTGTTTTTGCTTCTTTGTTTCTGTGTATGAACCCCTTGCGGGCTTTTGTAATTGTCGCTTATTAATACAACAATTTCTTCAATTTGCTTTTGTCCGGTGTTGGATTCCCTTTTTGTCTGCGTTTGCGTAAAATCCCACCGTGTGACTTTATCGATTAGTCCGAATATTGGACTCGGATATAGGAACTCCTTTGGTTCCCGATTGGTTAATACGATATTCTCCGAAACCCTTTGCTATTCCTCGGACTGATTCTAGATTGATCTGATACAAACTTAGGCCGCCGGGACTCCCGAGTTCGAATTGGATGAGAGCGGGGCCTCGAATTTCTTCGAAATAAAGCTTAACCCTTTTAGGCACCGTTGATGGTCTTCGAGTGAAAGTCCACTTGATCACCTGAAAATAAAGATAGCCCTTAGGCTTTTGCCAATAGCCCGTGAGCGAGGATACACTCGAACTCGGGTGGCCCTTGGGCGTAGTAATCGAGCGAGCGTTTGCTAGGACTTGAAATAAAGACAGCCCTGAGGCTTTATGAATAGTCCCCGAGTGAGAACTGGCTCGAAATTGGGTAGCCATCGGGCTTAGTGATCGGACGAATGATCCGCACTTCAAATTACAGAGATCCTCGAGATCGGGAACCATCTCGAATGACCTACACTTCAAATAACAGAGATCCTCGAGATCGGGCACAATCTCGAGGCTAGGTGGGTAAGGGAATCTGTGACCCCTCGAACAGCGTCGTTCGTACGACATGGCCATGAAGTGGCCACGGTGGTCCCGCCAGTACACTTCTCTGAAAGTGGTAATGGCATAGTCAAAATTAATTGGCCTTTAGAGTAGGCGGACAGTCTCCGCTTTCTCTATATATGAGTTCGCCTTTGATTCCGCTACTTTGAGAAGCTATCCTTTTCATAGGGCTTTACTTCCTTGCGTCGGCTCTTTCACTATTTTAATTCAAAGCTTTCGCCTAAGTTCTCATTTCCCTTTTCTTGTTCCACCATAGTTATAGCTGCCGCGTCCAAGCCCATCCATCGAGAAAAGGAGATTTCCGCCTCTGCTTCCCGCTCGGTCGGTGGTATACCGCCGGCGTCCAGTGAGCCAAACTCGAGATGTTTTGTTTTGAGGAGGGACTATACGCTAGAGAGACCTCCCAATGTTCAAGGCCATTAGGATCATGCGTCACGGTCCATTTCAACAATAGGAAAGGTACACCTCGAGGCAGTGAGGAGAGACTGCGGATGGGGAGGAAAGGTGGTACCGCGGGTACCTTCCCCGGGATAGAACATCATGGTTCATGGAGAGAGGTTTTTGAACGTATACACGTACCCTTTTATGTTGGGCCCTCTTGATAGGGTCATGCTCGACTTCTATCGAACATATCGGGCTACCCTTGGACAGGTTCACCCGTCATTCTGGAGGACAGTATTGATGGTGAGGTCCTTTGAAGATGAAGCCGGGCTTGAGCTCACCCTCAACCATCTCATCAGATTGTACCGGCCCTTTCATTATCGAGGCCTGATTTCTTTACGATATTGATCTACCAGGCCCTTTATTGCCGATGATGAAGAAGATGAGAACCTAGGATGGATGAGTCGATTTGTCCGAGTGCGGACTGTCGATATTATCCCCGTGGAGTTCCTGCCATTCCTTGAGAAATGGAATTTCACACGCAAGTGGTACACTTGTGTTTTTATTTGTTTTTGTTCATGGTGGAGGTGGGCTCCGTGAAGATGCTTTCCTTCTCTTTATTGCAACAGTCCCGTGGATGTCATACGAGGTCCCCGACTTGGCGGAATGGACTTGGAAGCTGGAAGCTAGCTCGACCTACGATGGCGCAAGTGGCGAGACTTGTCAAAGGGTAGATGGGAGGCAAAACACCGCGGTACGTGCTTTGTGGTTCGTTTTCTTTGAAAGGTACTTTCTTTTATGTGTATTAACTCCGTCATCGCAGGCATCGGATAATTTTTTAAGATGAGACTATGCCCCCTCGGGGTGGAGGAAGGGTCGCCGGCTTCGGGGTCGAAGAATGATAACAAATGGAAGGAGTCCTCGAAGGATGAGGGTGCTCATAGCGAGGCAAGCCTTGCTCGGAGGCTTGAAGAAGATGTATCAGCTGTGCGTGCTGTATCCGAGGCTTCTGGCCTCAGAAAAATGGTTCCTCCTTTGCCGTCGTCTTCTTTTCCCGCATAAGGTACTTCGAGGGATAAAGATTTTCCGCAGCCTACTTCTTCTCCCATCGAAGGTACTTCGAGGGATAACAATTTTCTGCCGCCTTCTTCTTTTCCTGCTGAAGGTACTTCGAGGGAAATTTGAGGCCAGGGGCCGCCTAAATCAAGCAGGGTGTCGAGCGATCGTACTCCTATCAGGATTGGTTCTACCAGGGTCGATGAGACCAGGCCAGCAGATGTGCGCTCAACTTTTGAGGAGGCTCAGCGGCTCTATTCTTTGGTGAGTTTTGGCCGACTGTGTTGGCTTTTCAGTTTTGCACTTTCATTTTCTGATTGAGCTTCTTTTTCATAGTCCTTTGACAAGCTCAAGTTCGAGCTGCTCCGCCGCGAATCCAGGTTGCGAAAAGCCTTGGAAGCGGAGAAATCCCTTAGGCTTCTTTGTGATAAAAGGGCAAATGAGTTGGTACACCTTCGGTACGAGGCGAGTCGAAGTCTGGACTACGAAGGCTACCTTGAGAGACAAGTAACCTTTGTTTCGAGGGCATGCATGTTTCTTCTTCTATCCTCGAAGACTAATATTTTGATGCTTCAGTTGCAGAGAAAGACGGAGGACCTGGAACGCCTTTGGGGCGAAGTTGGTCAGGCCATGTATGAGTGTAATGAGCTAAAGGCTCAGATAGATATCCAAGTTGCGGCCAGGAAGAATGCTTTGGCCAAGGCTTCTGCCATCGAGGTGCAACTCTAGAATACTCATGAAAATAGCTCGGTCCAGACGAGCAGGATTACAACGCTCGAGTCTAACCTTTTGAAGATGAAGGCCGAGGTCGTGGACGCCTGGGCTGAAGCTGAAGACATTGGAGCCAAGGCTAATAAGAAAGTGGTCATCTATTTAAAATACGTTGTTGATGTTCAAGCTGAGCTGAGGGGAATTTCCGATCGAGAGAGCAGAAGCAATGAATATACCCAGTGCAAATCTCGGAGGGAAACCCTCGAGGAGATCCACGCTAGGGGCTTTGACCTCTCGGAAGAGATAGAGCAGGCCAAGGCGGATGAATACGACGCCAAGTTCCTCTTGCCCAATGCTGAAGATAATGAGGAAGAGGCCGATGGGGCCGCAGTCCCCAAGGGGAACATAGATTAGGCATTTCCTTTCGGATTCTGTGTATAATGCTCTTAGAGAACATTGTAAATGAAGCTTTGTACTTTTTTACATATACATATAAAGAGAAGCCTTTCGGTTTTCTCCTTTCATGGATATCTCTTTAATCGAGTATGTCTTTCTTTTTCTTTAATATTGACGTTTGTCGATGGTTAGCCGGGTGAACTGGGCTTCGAGGAAAAACCCTTAGGTTTACAAATCGGCCCTGAGGCGTGTTATGTTGGCCCGTAGGCTTTTGCACATTGTGTCGGCACGACCTTTTGATTTAAGCTGGCGACAGTGGCTCTTACGCATTGGGTCGGTACGACTTTTTAATTTAGGCTGGCGACAGTGGCTCTTACGCATTGGGTCAGTACGACCTTATAATTTAGGCTGGCGATAGTGGCTCTTACGCATTGGGTCGGTACGACCTTTTAATTTAGGCTATATTTTTCCCTCGTTAAAGACTTATTTGAAGTTTTTGTGTTCGCCCGACTCTTCGATGGTTCGGTAAGAACCTCAATTGTGAGCCGTTATGTAGTGATAAATGAGCACCTCGGGAGGTTTCGCTCAGTGGCTGAATTGTTTCGAAGCCTGTGTTTGGAGCTGACATGATCGAAGCTCTTTTTCTTATATCGAGGGTAGCCTGATTAACCAATTCTTTTTGAAGTATTTTCGAAGTAATTTAAAGGCTTGTGGATTTTATGGCGACGGTCGGGCGTCCCCGATTTGCATTAGTTCGGCTGGTACAGCCTTGTGACCGTAGTCATTGCTGTAGCCTTTAGTCCCCGAGTGAAGTAGCTTCTGTGTCTATATCGAGGGTATGCCTTTTTAGGGGTCTTACAAGTTCAAATATATAGCCTTAGCTTTAAGATTGGGATTATGCCTTTTGTAATGTCTTATAAATTTGAACATGCCTTACTTGAGGTCTTACAGATAGGTCACTTGGCACAAGTATGATTCATGCCTGGATCGAGGTCTTACAGATAGGTTACTTGGTATAAGTAAAATTCATGCATGGCTCGAGGTCTTACAGATAGGTTACTTGGTACAAGTATAATTCGTGCCTGGCTTGAGCTTTTACAGATGGATTACTTGATACAAGTATAATTCATGCATGGCTTGACGTCTTACAGCTGGGTTACTTGGTACAAGTATAATTCATGTCTGGCTTGAAGTCTTACATATTTTGTATTGCCTTATGTAGGTCTTACACTGTTGATAACGCCTCGTGGAGGTCTTACATTTTTCTAACATTGCCACGTGGAGGGCTTTCGGGCTCGAGGTCGCCCGCATGGGGTGTTGTGGCCTCGGGTTCATGATACCTCGATAGGGTTACCGTCGACGACTATCCCCGAGACGTTGAGGGTTTTTGGCTCTGGAGCCGTTCTTTGTATATTTTGATGTTGCCTCATTGAGGGATTACGAGAGTTTTCGGCCCGGAGGTCTTACGGCTTCAAGTTATTGATGTCAGTCCCCAAGCGTTCAGGAAATTTCATGCTTTATAGCCGCTTCTTGTAAAAATAGCAAACCTCTTTGAAGAGCGCGGCGTTTTGATGGTAGAAGGTGTTTCATTGATTACTTGGTACAAGTATACATGTTTTTGCCTTCGAGGGTTCAATTATCCTATGCGGACACGGTTCATTCGGCTGTTTGGCCCGATACATAGTTTTCCTATTCAGACCCTTTTTGGCTCATCTTGACTTCTTCGAGGAGGTGATCTCTCGGGGGGGGGGGGGGGGGGGGTNGGTGATCTCCCGGGGGGATGCCCCCCAGTATTCGAGGTTGATTGAAGGGAAGCCTTGAATACTTGTTAAGTTATCCTTAGGTAGCATATAGATGTTGCCTCGTTAAAAACCTTGCCGGTAAAACCCTTCTTGGGATAAAATCCGGTCGAAGGAAAAGAGTGCAATGCATGCTTTAAAACTTAAGGTCTTCAAGCTGGGGAGTGCTTCGATTGTTCTAACCGGACTCCTGCACATAGGTTAGTATAAAACATAAATAATAAAAAGAGACGGTTATACCTTAGTGGTGATGGTGCTTCGAGCCTCGATATTAATGTTTGCTCTGGGGACGTGGTACGGTCCTTTGCTAATTGACTCGGGTACAGCCGGGAATGCAGCTCGTGATTGCTACTTTGCTGTTTGCTCATCCTTTGTCTCCTTCGATGTTGAAGGTGTCAATGCTGGTGCCACGTCGTGCACCGCAAACATCTCTCTCACTGCATGTTGCTCCCCGTATACGGTTTTTATTCCGTCCTTCATTGGAAACTTCATCATTTGATGAAGGGTTGACGGTACTGCTCTCATGCAATGTATCCATGGCCTTCCGAGTAAGGCATTGTATCTCATGTCTCCTTCAATGACATGAAACTTGGCATTTTGGGTTGTGCCGGGCACGTTGGCCTGGAGGGTGATTTCCCCTTTCGTCATCTCACTCGCCATGTTGAATCCGTTGAGGACTCAAGAAGCAGGCACGATTTGGTCGAGCAGTCTGAGCCGCTCCACCACCCTCGACCTGATAATGTTGGCCGAGCTACCTGGATCCACAAGTACACGTTTACTTTGAAATGTATTCATAAGAAAAGAGATTACCACTGCATCGTTATGAGGCTGAGACAGGGTCTCGATGTCCTCGTCGATAAATGTGAGAGCGTCCTCGGGTATGTAACCTCGAGTTCGCTTTTCCCTGGTGATGGATATTTTCGTTCGTTTGACAAGAGGTTCCTGTGGGATGTTTGACTCCCCCAACAATCATGTGGATGACATGCTGTGGTTCTGCTATTTCATTTTTCCTGTTCGCCTCTCTTTCCCGAAATTGATTTTTGGCTCAGTCGCTGAGGAACTCTCAGAGGTGCCCTTTTCTAAGTTGTCGGGCTAATTCTTCTCGGAGCTGTCTGCAATCTTCGGTCCTATGACCGTGTCTACCGTGAAATTTGCACACCAAGTTAGGGTTTCTTTGTGACGGATTTGAGAGTACGGGTCTTGGCCACCTAGTGTCTTTGATTTTACCGATGGCTGATACGATGTCTGAAATATCGACGTTACAGTTATATTCAGATAACCGGGGTGCCTCCATCGGCCCTGTATGTCTGTCAAATCTGGCTCTACTCACGAGTCCCCGAGGATTCTGACCTCGATCTGTCCTTCGGTCGTTTCGGGGTACGTTGTGCCTTGCGGAGTTTCTTCGATCTTCAGTGTATGGTTGATACCTTTCCTTGTTCGGCCTTGGTTCCTTTTCCAAGAGCCTGCTAGGATATATTGAGCCCGAGGTGGCTTCTAGTTGGTCGTCCTCGACCCTAATCTTTGATTGATATCGGTTGTGGACATCCGACCAAGTTACGGCAGGATATTCAACCAAGTTCTGCTTCAACTGCTTCGAAGCCACCGAGCATTGTTTGTTCAAAGCTTGAGTGATGGCCTCCACTGCCCAGTCATCGGAGACTGGCGTTAATTCCATTCGCTCCATCTGAAAGCGAGATACAAACTCCCGCTGCATCTCGTTCTCTCTTTGTTTGATTTTGAAGACGTCAGATTTTCTTGTAGCAACCTTAATGGCGCCGGCGTGTGCCTTTATAGAATAATCTGCCAGCATGGCAAATGAATCTATTGAATTCGGGGCTAGGTTTTGATACCACATCATGGCCCCTTTCGAATGTGTTTCTCCGAACTTCTTCAATAAGACGGATTCAATCTCGTCGTCCTTAAGTTCATTCCCATTTACAGCACAAGTGTAAGCAGTAATGTGCTCGTTGGTGTCCGAGGTTCCGTTGTACATCGGGAGATCGGGCATTCTGAATTTCTTCGAGATGGGCTTTGGAGCAGCATTTGATGGGAATGGCTTTTGCACAAATTCTTCGAGTCCACACCCTTCAGAATCGGGGGTGCGCCTGGGATCTGACGGACCCTTGAATTGTAGGTCTCCACCTTTTTGTCGTTGGCTTCTATCTTCTTTTTGGCCGATTCAATCCTCTTTGTGAGGTCCTCGAGCACCTTTATGACAGTGGGGTTGGCTGTTGACCCGTTGTTGCTTGATCTATCAAGTACCTGTCCGGCTCGAGGAGCCGTTTCTGGTGCTGCTGTGCTCGGAGTTTTTTTGTGGCATTGTAGTTGAGCAATCGCCAGCTGTTGTGCCTGCAACATCTCAAAAATAACGTGAAGAATAACCTCTCGTTCCACCCGAGTTGGGGTTTTCTGAGCTTCTTGTTGGTTTTCTTGGCGTATACTCCTGTTAGTGAGGGAGCTTATATCGACGTGTTGGGCGTTGCATAAGACCACATCCACGGGAATTGGTTCTGGTGCATCCTCAGGGTTTCGCGGTAGTACACTAATGCCTGGAACAGCTACACCATTCTCTCCATGGTCCTCAGGACCGTTGTTTTCATGTGCATTCACTGTGTTAGACATTTTGACCTAAAACCAAAGGTTCTTGGAAAAGAAAAAGTGTGAAAGATAACTTGCGTTATTCAGTAAACCAGCACGAAAACAATCACTATTATTTTTAGCCCCACGGTGGGCGCCAAACTGTTTACCTTGAAAATGGTAATTACAATTAAATTTGATTTTGTGGTTCTAAAAATACGTGATTTATTTTTATGCTAGTTGTTAGGAAGTAGGAATTAAGTGTGAGACTAGAAAATAAGATAAGATCTTGAAGGTAGCATGGGGAGCAAACCGAGCGGTCGAGAATCGGGGTCTCGAGCTATACTATGCTGGGCCTCGAGGTTAAGCCAATGAGCTCGATGGAAGATGGTGGAGGAAGGACTAACAGTTCTAAGAGCTTCGATGAGAGCTCTTTATGATCAATGATGAGCAATAAATGAAGAACAATCAATGAAATACAATAAATGTAAGAAATGTAATAAATAGAAGCAATAGACTCAAGGGAGAGTATGTTTAAGTTAGAGAGCAGAGAATTTTCTTGTTCTTGTATTCAATATTGTGTGTGCAAAAATAGATAAGGATCCCCTTTATATAGGAGAGGGAATCCCAACACAGTGTAGGTGCATTTATTACAAAGATATGCGGCTGGTACAGCCATTTATTACAAAAATCAACGGCTGGTACAACCATTTAATGTCACGGTACGGACTTGTACTATTCTTGTAGACATGGTCAGCTTTAACCATGCACCTCGGGAATTTCCGTTTGTCCATCATAGCCACCGATTTGTACTGCCCCGAGTTTGAACATTGAGAACCCTCGAGGTCGAATCTCGAACTATGCCTCGAGTCCTCTGGAGATGATCTTTCGAAGTGCCATAACGATCATAAAACCTTACTCTCCGATTTTAGCTGTATATAGTGTGTTTTGTTTTTCTTTCCTTCCATTTTCCTAATTTTGTGTGTGAATTGCTTTTACGTACCAAATGCCTTTTCACAACGAAGCCCATCGGAATATACCACCGGGGGAGGAAGTAGATGACGAACATGTGGATGAGGTTCATCCTAAACCTCAAGTACAAAGGAGAGGCTGCTAGGCTAATGTCAACATCCCAAACCCTCCCCCACCTCCTCCAAGGGAAGCACACCGGGTGTTTCCCGATGAAGGCTATGCGTGTGAAATAGTCCCGCCCCGTATTAGGGCGGGCAACTTTCAAATAACCAATGTCATGCTTACACTGTTGGAACAGAGGGGTTTCTTCACGGGAGCTCCACACCAAAACGCCTATAAGCATCTCAAAGGTTTTGTTGATGCGTGCTGGGGGAGCAAGCAGACTAATGTTTCCGAGGATGCATTGAGGTTAAGGCTTTTCTCATTTTCTCTAAGGGGGAAGACTTTGGATTGGCTTGAGAGTTTACCCAACCATTCCATACACACTTGGGATGAGTTGGCCGAGACATTCATCGCAAAGTTCTTTTCTCCGGGACAAATGGCAATGGTAAGAGATGAGATCCTTGAATTTAAACAAGAGCCAAATGAACCGTTACATGAGATTTGGGAGAGGTACCGAACAATGGTCAAAGAGTGCCCTAACAACGACATGACCGAGGCCATGATCCAACATACCTTCTATAGGGGGATCAATACAACTAATCAGTGTGTGGTGAATCAACTCTCTGGGGGTAATTTCTGAACATGCCATATTCCGAAGCTTGTGAAATATTAGATGAGATGGAGGATACCTCTTCGGCTTGGCAAAGTAGAGCTAATGTTCCTCAAGGTGACCTAAATGTTATTCACCTACACAAAGAGCTACATGATCATGGGCAAGCTATAACGGAGTTGACAACCACAACGAATCAGTTGGCCAAGGCTCAACTTCAACATGTTCAAGGGCCAAAACAAGTGAATTCCATGGAAGGAGTGAACATGATGGTCAATAAGAGAAGGCAACGAGGTTAACAAAGTCAAAACAATCAGGATTAATTTGAGCAAAGTGGTAGTGGGTACAATCAAGATGATTCAGATGATGATCAAAGTGAAGAGGTTCAATATGTCAACAATTATCAAGGTCAACGGAGCAATGCTCCGAATCAACAACAGTGGAGATCACAGGGAAACCAAGGAAATTGGGGCAATCAAGGTCAACAAGGAAATTGGAATAGCGGAAACAACAACAACCAAGGAAATTGGGGGAACAACAACAATCAAAACTGGGGTAATCAAGGAAATCAAGGAAATTGGGGTGGCAACAATAATAGTAATTGGGGAGGCAATATTGGAACAACAATAATCAAGGAAATCGGGGGTCGGGTATTCAAAGGCCCCCGATGTATCAACAGCCAAACAACCTGCCTCCATATCTGTCACAAGGTCCTAGTTCTTCCAACAATGAGTTGGGGCAGACTGAAAACATGTTCAAGCAGATGATGGAGAAAAATGCAAACTCCGATGCCCAATTAGCGTCCAACAACACTTCTATCCGCAACTTGGAAGTCCAACTTGGCCATATTTCTCAAGCTTTGAATACTCGCCCTAAGGGGGCACTACCAAGTGATACGGTAGTAAACCCGAAGGGTGGGAACAATACGGGGCATGCTATGGCGGTGACTATAAGAAGTGAAAAGGTGGAGTTTCTAGCACCTCAAACTTAAGAAAGATTCTGAATGATGATGTGGTGAAGCAAGATGATGATGAGCGAAGCAATGATGTTCAAGTACATGATGAAGTGAGGATAGATATTGACGAAAATATGGAGGAGACACAAGATGATGTGAACCCGTCCAGGGAACATATGATAGACATACCGGATCTGGTAGTACCCAAAGCCAAGGCCTCCTCCACTATATCCTCAAGTACTTACAAAGCAACACAATGAGAAAAGATTCATAAAATTAATTGATATGATGAAAAGTTTGTCCATAATGTGCCACTGGTTGAAGCCTTAGAACAAATGTCAGGATATGCCAAGTTCATGAAGGGCTTGGTAACAAAGAAGAGATCAATGAAATGTGAAATGATCAAAATGACACATCAAGTGAGTGCCATTGTGCACGCCATGGCTCCAAAGTTAGAAGACCCCGGTGCCTTTACGATCCCATGCACTATTGGTAGTGCCGATTTCGCCAAAGCTTTGTGTGGCTTGGGGGCAAGCATTAACTTGATTGCCTATTCGGTGTTCATGACATTGGGGATTAGGCAACCAAGACCCACATCCATGAGGTTGCAAATGGCGGACTGGACAATGAAGAGGCCATTAGGGATAATTTATGATGTGCTATTTCGGGTCGACAAGTTCATACTTACTGCAGATTTTGTGATACTTGACTGTGAGGTTGACTACGAGGTGCCAATAATATTAGGGAGACCTTTCCTAGCTACAGGGAAGGCCTTAGTTGATGTGGAAGCTAGGGAGCTCACCTTCCAGGTGGACGATGAAAAAGTTGTGTTCCGTGTTTGCAAGTCAATGAGGCAGCCTAATAGCAACGAAGTATGTTCGTTTGTGGATCTTGTGACCGAGGTAATTGTTGATGACACAAGTGATGTGATTAATGTTGAAGACCCATTGGAAGTTGTGTTATTGAATCATGATGTGGATGAGAAGGAAGGCTTGGTAGAATATGTCAATGCTTTGCAAGGAATGGGATCATATACATATGAGCCCCGAAAACTTTCCTTGGACCTTGAGAACCGGACGACTCCACCAACAAAGCCCTCAATCGAGGAGCCTCCCACATTAGAGTTGAAGCCCTTGCCTTCACACCTCAAGTTTGAGTTCTTAGGCCCTTGTTCCACTTTACGTGTCATTCTTTCCTCGTGCTTAACTAACGTGCAGGTAGCTTCCACCCTTGCGGTGCTCCAAAGGAGGAAGAAGGCAATAGGTTGGACATTGGCGGATATTTGGGGTATAATCCCCGCCTTTTGCATGAACAAAATCATATTGGAGGAGGATGCCAAACCCTCCGTGGAACATCAATGAAGGTTGAATGAGGCCATGCAAGAGGTAGTCAAGAAAGAGATCATAAAGTGGTTGTATACCGGGGTTGTCTACCCCATTTCTGATAGTTCATAGACTTCGCCGGTGCAATGTGTCCCAAAGAAGGGGGGCATGATTGTAATTACGAATGACAAAAATGAGTTGATCCCCACAAGAACTGTCACCGGTTGGAGAGTATGCATGGATTATAGGATGCTCAACAAAGTGACTCGGAAAGACCATTTTTCGCTTCCATTTCTTGATTGGATGTTGGATAATCTAGCCAGACATGCTTATTATTGCTTCTTGGATGGGTATTCCGGATATAACCAGATCCTTATTTCATTTGAAGACCAAGAAAAGACCACCTTCACTTGTCGGTATGGCACATTTGCATTCTCGAGGATGCCATTTGGTTTATGTAATGTACCGGTTACTTTTTAGCGGTGTATGATGGCAATATTCACGGATATGGTGGAGGACTTCCTCGAGGTTTTCATGGACGATTTGTCTGTTGTGGGGGATTCTTTTGAAGCGTGATTGGATAATCTTGACAAGGTATTGGCACATTGTGAAGAGACCAACTTGGTGCTTAATTAGGAGAAGTGTCACTTTATGGTGGAGGAGGGCTATGTCCTCGACCACAAGATCTCAAAGAATGGTACTGAAGTGGATAAAGCGAAAATTGAAGTGATATCAAAACTCCGCCCTCCTACATCCGTCAAAGGAGTGAGGAGCTTTCTAGGTTACGCGGGGTTTTATCGTCAGTTCATCAAGGATTTCTCAAAAGTGGTGAACCCCTTGTGCAAGTTGTTGGAAAATGATGCCAAATTTGTGTTCAATGATGATTGCATGAAGGCATTTGAGCTACTCAAGTATAGGTTGACTACCACTCCCATCATTACCGCACCAAATTAGAGCTTACCATTTGAGCTCATGTGCGATGCTAGTGACGTGGCGGTAGAAGAGATATTGGGGAACAGAATCAACAAGATATTCCATCCGGTCTACTATGCTAGTAAGACCATGAACGAAGCCCAAGTCAACTATACAGTCAGCGAGAAAGAACTCTTAGCCATTGTCTTTGCTATAGAGATGTTCCGCCCGTACCTCATGGGTACCAAAGTGATTGTTCACACCGATCACGCGGTACTTCGTTATTTAATGAGGAAAAAGGACTAAAAGTCTAGATTGATGTGGTGGGCACAAGAATTTGATATTGAAATCATAGACCAAAAAATGAATGAGAATCAAGTGGCGGACAACTTGTCTCGATAGGAAGAGGAGGGGAGGCCCCATGATGGCCTTGAGATCATTGATTCGTTTCCGGATGAACAACTCCTTTCCATGTATTTGACCGGGATGTCTTGGTTCGACGATGTGGCTAACTATCTTATGAGCGGAATTGTCTCAAATGAGGTCTCTTCAATCCAAAGAATGAAGCTCAAACGGGACTGCTTGGATTATTATTAGGACGAGCCATATCCTTTCAAAGTTTGCACCGATGGTGTTATCCGAAGATGTGTTCCAGAAGAAGAGCAACTGGGTATTCTTGATACTTGCCATTATTCGCCCTATGGTGGTCACCATGGTGGGGCGAGAACTGTTACAAAGGTCCTAAGCTATGTATTCTATTGGCCTACCTTGTACAAAGACACTAGTGAGCTCGTTAAGTGTTGTGATGATTGCCAAAGGGCCGGTGAGATTTCCAAGAAGAATGAGATGCATCTCACCACCATCCTTGAGATTGATATTTTCGATGTGTGGGGCATCAACTTTATGGGTCCATTTATGAGCTCGTGTGGGAACACCTAAATTCTTGTTGTTGTGGATTACGTCTCCAAATGGGCTGAAGTTGTAGCTTTTCCCAACAATGAAGCACGGAGTGTGGTGGCTTTCTTGAAGAAAAACATATTCACAAGGTTCGGCACCCCAAGGGCCATCATTAGTGATGGGGGTTCTCATTTTTGCAACAAAGATTTCGACACTTTTCTCTCCAAGTATGGTGTCAATCACAAGGTTTCAACTCCTTATCACCCAAGGCAAGTGGACAGGTTGTAGTCTCCAACAGGGAGATCAAGAGTATTCTCTCCAAGACTGTCAAATGCAAACCGGACTGATTGCTCAAGGAAACTTGACGATGCTCTATGGGCCTATTGAACAGCTTACAAATCTCTAATTGGTATTTCTCCTTATCGGTTGGTAATTGGGAAAGCATGTCACCTCTCGATGGAACTAGAGCATAAGGCCATGTCGGCGTTGAAGAAATTGAACCTTGAATGGGATGTTGCTGACAATCTTCGGGTGGAGCAATTGAATGAACTTGATGAGTTCCGGTTCCATGCTTACTCCAATTCGTCCTTGTATAAGGACAAGACAAAGTACCTACATGATAAGTATATCTAGAACAGAGAATTCAAAGAAGGCGACCTTGTTCTTTTATTCAACTCTCGGTTGTGGATGTTTTCGGGAAAGCTAAAGACAAAGTGGAGTGGCCCTTCTGAAGTGGTACATGTGACTCCTTTTGGTGCTCTAGACTTGAAAAACAAGAATGGTGAGATCTTTAGAGTCAATGGGCACTGGGTGAAGCACTACCTTGGTATGGTTGATGATGGCCACGTTGTGGCATTGATCCATTTCAAATGGATGATGGTAACCTGCGTCGTGCCGCGACGTTAAATCAGGCGCTTCTTGGGAGGCAACCTATGTGTTTTTTTCTCTCTTTTGATTTTCTTTTCTTTAGATTAGGCATTATTTTGGACTAACTGGTTGTGAATATGCAGGAAATTAGGTGCGCAGTGCAGGAAATTGACAAGGACAAAAATTAGCCAAGTGGTGATATTGTACGGACCACACCAGAATTATGCGAACCACACAAGCCCTTCGCATCCGCACAATTATTTGTGCGGTCACCGCTGGAGTAGGGAAAATGAAAAATCTCTGAAGTTTGGCCTGGCAAAATCCCTTAAGGATTCGCGGCTGCGGTCAAAATTTCACGGACCGCACAGATTGTGCGGCCACAACCATTTTTATACGAACCGCGCCACAACTGAGTGAGGAAAAGGTAAAGAGTGCGGAACGCACCTAAATTGTACGGCCACACTCAGGTAAGTCAGTGGGCACCCACGACCCAGGTATAAATAGGACTTTTTGAGACTATTCACACTTTACACATTCTAATCTTTCAAGCAACACTAAAGCACAGTGCACTTTCTTGTTTTTAATCTCGTCCCATATTCATCAACTGTTGATTCCCTACTACATTTCACTACTGGTATGTTTTTTTCAATGAATTAATTTCATCTTTTTCTTTTCTTTTCTATTTGTTTTAGTTTTCTTTTTATTTAAGGTTACAATTCATGCAAAAATGTCAAATTGATGCTTAATTCTTGCTTAAAAGCATATGGGTAGTGTTTGAATGCATAATGGGGGCTGGGGTTAATAGCTTTTATTGTTTAATTGCCACAAATCATGCCTAATTAGTGAAAACCCTAGTCTTAATCGTCCTTCAGTGCCACTTTGATTTGAATTTCGCGGCTGCACACATTTTTGTGCGGTCCGCGCTAGGGTATGCGACCACATACAAAATTGTGCGGTCCGCGATACCCTAGATGAAGGCACTTTCGGTTGCTAAGATTGTGCGGTCTGCGGTTGGTTTTTGCAGCCGCACTCAATTTTGTGCGGTCCCACAGTTGAACTCAGAGACCTACCAAAAATGATTATGCAGACGCACTCAAAATTGTGCGGTCCGCGATGGGTATTATGCGGCCGCTCTCAGTTTTATGCTGTCCGCGGTTGGGTAACGTCAGAGGACCAGTTGTGCGAGCCTAAGATCTCCACAACCGCACTCAGAATTGTGCAGTCCGCGATTGGCGGTTCGCTGCCGCACTCACTTTTGTGCGGTCCGCATTGCCCTATTCTGAGAAGCAGTGTCTTTCTTTTCAACTGTAATTCAATAACACATGTTGCACCCCAATTCTAAACGACTTTCACTACTTGTGTGTTGCAAAAAATGGTACTTTCACGTGGTCGAGGTGATACTTCCAAAAGGAGGGCAAAACCCTCTCGAGGCCGGGGTTGAGGCAAACCCAACCTACCACTGTCAGTTGAAAGGATCATAAACAAGAAAGCCACAGCCAATAGAGCCACCGAGTCCTCAGACACCAGCGAATACCTGCCGCGAGATTTTTGAGGGGGATTCTGTACAACCACAACCGGGGGCACAATCACAAAAATTCCCCGGTAGGCTCCGCTTAGTCAATGAACCTACCTCCTCCTCTAGTTCTTCTACTGACTCAGAGGGATATAGTCAGGCATCTGAACCATCTTCCCTACCTGCTACAACACCTGCTACAACAGCTACCGAAATCAATCTAGATGATGATGATGAAGTCCGGGATGACGGGAGAGGGGGTGATACAATTATGGGAGGCATGGCTAGATCAAGGAAGCCAGAGGTGTGGGCTGATAGGTTTGTCAGTGAGAAGTCATATGCCAAGTTTCGGGAATTGTGGTCACAAAGTTCGCTCACTCTTGAGCGAGAATTCATAAACAAATATCTAAGCCAGCACAATCCGAATGTTCTAAGGCAATTCACGGAGAGAAAAGGATGGAAATGGTTCACTGGCCGTATAAGAGATGCCAATAATTACCTCGTCAAGGAATTTTCTGCCAATGTTGCCCACATCAAAAAGGGTACAACGGTGACAAAGGTTCAGAACTTGAAAATCCGGTTTGATGGCCAAGCACTGAACACTTATGTAGGGTTTGAGGAGGTTGAGGTTGTGCAATACTTAGAGAAGCTAGCCTTGGGTGATGCAGTTCGCCATGGCTAGCTGAGATACTAGCTATTCGTGGGACAACACCTGCATGGCTCACAGCAGGAGTGCTGGTTGTCAGAGCCACCCTTAACTATGAAGCAAAAGGGTGGCAAACATTCGTGTGCAGCCATCTTCAACCATGCCTGCATGAGAATGTCCTTCCACTTACCCGGGCAGTAATGGTAGCTTCCATCATGGCAAGCTATCCTATTAATGTGGGGAACTTGATATCCTACAAAATCTCCAATGCAGTCCAGAAAGAAGAAAGATCGTATCCCTACCCCAACTTCCTCACTGAGTATTTCCAAGATCAAGGGGTAGAGACGAGACATTTTGATGTGGAGGTAAAGGATAAAAAGCCTTTCTCATGGTATCACCTCCAGGGAGCGGACAACCCTAAATTCAAGGAAATCCGCTACCTCCACTGGCTAGTCTGAAGAGCCAGGGGTAGTGGCCACTAGGTCAGTTGCCGAGCCTTCCACAGCAATCGGTACTTCTACTGCAATAGCAGCCATGCCTCCTCAATCTTCTAGACCTTCTATCTCAGTTCTACTGTCAGTGCCTTCATCTTCTACCTACCCTTAGACTGCACTGAGGGTTTCCCAGAAACTATCCAGTCTCAACAACTGGATGCAAGCAGCTGCCACAAAGCTGACTGCCATATCCAGTGCCGTGGCAGCACAGTCTTCAGCCCCAGCAGCGCTTTAGGTACCTCCATCAGTGGAGGACTCATTGAAGATGATTCTGGACAGCCAGAAGAAGATTCTGGAGACTCTTGATACACATGGGAAGGTCATTTCGGACCTGACCAAGCAGGTGAAGAAGATGAAGAAGTCTCAAGCCTCAAAGAAGTCTGTGGAGAAATTGACTAAGGAGGTCGAGAAGATTGCACATGTAGGGGATTTGCCAATGAACCTACTCATGGAGTCTACTATCCCAGCAGCACAGACAGCACCAAAGGCAGCGGTCGGCCGGTCTGATGAGTCGGTTGCAACTTCCCACACTACTGAGGAGCTGATTCAGATGCTCAGCAAACCCATAGTCCCCCAGTCAGAGGATGTGGAGATCCAGTTAGAGGATACGGTGGGTGCTGATTGTGAGCACGTGATTTTGGCCCTATATGAATTATTCCTAGAAATTCAAACAAGATGATTTCTTTCATTATTTTGCAATTTTGTGGATCTTTGTGACATTTTATGTTAATTGTTTGCATTTTTGTTTGTGCATTTTTTATTAATGAAAATACAAAAAAAAATATACTCGGCATTTGCATTTAGGGTTTAATTTTATATTTTAGGGTTAATTAGTAATTAAGTTACTTTAAAGTAAAGAAAATAACAAAAAATAGTTCATTTTATATTTTTAACTTTTAATTTTTGAATTTGTCATAAGTTTTCTTTTAAATTAGGACTTAATCAATTTTGAGGAAATAAGTGGTTTAGTTTTGGGAATTAAATCAGGTCTTTTATTGTAAATTTTCATTTTTACAAAATCTGAAAAAATAAATAAATTAAAAGAAAGAAAGAAAAGGAAATAGAAAATGAAAAGAAAAAAAGGGTTCATTAAAACAATACCCAATTGTTGGGCCAAAGCTGTTAAAACCCCTCAAGCCCAAATCCCTTCCAATTTTCCAAACCTCCCTAGCCCAAATAACAATTACCCGACCAGGCCTGCCCCAATACCAGCCCAAACCCGGTCCAGCACCCCTTGACCTTAAACGATCCTGTTTGGTTAAGTTGCGATCTAGACCGTTCATTTTGTGCGAATCCAACGGGTGGGAACTGATTTGAGCCTTGATATAAATATGTCCAAACGCCCCCCCTAAGCAAGTAAAGAGAACCAATAGTCAATATCTGAAAAAATAAAGCGCTCAATTTTGTCCAAGTATCACAGAAAATCACTAGTCGGCAAACTTCCGACCATAGTAGTCGGAAACCCTTTTCCGGCAGTGATGTCTTAACGTATAACACACAAAGGGGGGTGATTGTGTGGTACCCAATTTTCGCTTTAGAGAAC
>NW_017670901.1:170894-175726 GCF_001879085.1 Nicotiana attenuata | reverse complement strand
GGGAGAAGGGGGGTATTTTATCAATTAGAGTTTTTTACTTAGGGGTGAATTGGATAAGAAGAAAATTAAAAAGGGACTAGAAGGAAACACTAAAATTTGAAGGATGCCCTACTTTGCTTGCCTATAAAGGCATCCTAAATTTGCCTTTCAAGGCAGAGCGGAAGAGAGGGAGAGAGCTAAAAATATCAGAAAGTTGAGGCAGGTCTACTGTTCCATTAGAAAGAAAAAATCTTCGAAAGTGCTTCAGGTCCTATTTCTGATAGCAATTTCAAATAACTAGGGGTAAAAATGAGTTGAGTTTTAATTGTTGTCCAAGGGTTTGGTTTCAGATTCAATTGTATTCTGGTTTCAAGTTTTGGGTGTTGTGATTGTGAATTCCAATTTGGTTCAAAGCGGTTCTGTTTCATTGAGCTTTTCCCGAGGTTCTTTCGAAGATTTCTAGATCCTGCAGTAGTTTCTGATCTATTTTTGGTTAAAATGATTCGAGTTTGGAGGTTTTAAGAGCTTGGTTTGAGGTTTTGTCAAGTTTTGGTTGATTATTGTCCTTCAGTTCTTGGTTTAAATCTGGGGTCCTTTTGGTTGTTTTTGCTGCTGACCTTTGCTCTTATTGCTGCTCCTCGCTGATCTTATGACCCCTCTTATTTGTGCTCCCAGGTACATTTTCTTAAAGTTTTACTTGATGTAAGTTCTATAATGAAGATGGACATAAAAGCTAAAAGCATGACGATCAACTTGGCGTCACTTCATTTGCATTTTTCTTCATGTTATTGTTGTACTTTGGTCATTTGAAATGTCACAAATTCTGATACTGTTATTTGATGAGATTGATTCATATAGTTGTAATTATATTGGGATTGTAGAACTTTTGTATGATGGGATTCAATCGTATTAAGTGAGCCCTCAACTTGTGTAGCTTTAAGTGATTTAGATCTGCCATTATATCTTAATGTTAGCATTTAAAGGGAAGTTAATATGCAGTCTGTTTTGGTAGTAAGCGTGATTATGTATTTAGTGTTTTGTTCCAGTGACGTTCCAATTCCTAATGTGTAGATGAACATAATAGGGCAGTAATGAATGAGCCGCTAATGGATCATATTCATCTGTGCAAGTACGACTCAAGAGGTCTCATAAATTAGTATTAAATCTTGACTGCCTTTAAGCATAATATTAGTGCTTCGAGATCGTTTGTGAACTTTAAGCTGGGAGGTTGAGTTGCCGTGTGTATTATATCTACTACAAAGGTGCTAGTCTGATCGTTGTCACAGGGTTCGAAGTGAGGCTCCTTCGTGAAGTCTGTTTGACGTGCCTCATGTGGACTGGGCTCTTTTTGGGCCCAGAACTGAAAGAGTAATTGATTTGTTAATAATTAACTGGTAGGGTTTGGGCCTTCTAGTTAAGTAGCATGCTTGAGTTAAGATGTGTGCCTCATGTTCAAGTGTGGACTTGAACTTGAGGCCCAAAGTCCTTAATTACTTTAACTAATAGCAATCCATATTGTTAATCAATTAGGGCCTATCAGAGACATTCCATACTAGAAAACAATAGTCTCTTTAGGGTGGCCTTTAAATAAAACGAGGCGCGCCACGCCAAACAAAACTCATAAATTGTGTGGCCTCTCTTTTAAATTTTTCATTAAAACACTTATAATTCGGGGCGTGCCGTTTAGCGAATTTTCACGGCCTCCCGCAAAAATAATAACACGTTAGTCGCTTTAGGCGCGCTTTTTAATAATCTTACTTTCCTAAATACGCGTGTGCATTTGATGTAACCCAAATCCAAATCCCAAAACGTTGAATAAAAATGTGTCGAGGATACGGGTGCATTTCATGTGACGTGATCCAAAAACACATTTCAAACGACGTTCGCTTTCTTAAAATTTTTTAATTAAAAGCGGTTAAACAATTCTAAAGTTGCACCACAGGCTAAACATGTATTAAAATCAGATTTTGCTTAATATAGCAGTTGAGCGACCGTGCTAGAACTACGGAATTCGGGAATGCCTAACACCTTCTTCCGGGTTAACAGAATTCCTTACCCGAATTTCTGGTTCACGGGTGTTAAACAGAGTCAAACCTTTTCCTCGATTCGGGATTCAAACCGGTGACTTGTACACCATAAATCTCCCAAGTGGCGACTCTGAATCTCTTAATAAAATGAATCCCGTTTCGATTGTCCTTTAATTGGAAAAACTCCCTTTATTATACCCTTCACGGCGTGTAGTAGAGAAAAAAGGAGGTGTGACAGCTTTGGCGACTCTGCTGGGGACAAGAACCCAGAATTTCGGTTCAGGGTTCAAGAATTCGAGCTCAGTTAAATTGTTATATTTGGCTTTATTTGATTTTTCTACATGTTCCATGCTATGTGCTAAATGTTTTACCGCTTGGATATTTATTGAAATTGTATATAGAAACTGTCGCGAATCCCTTCCTCTTTCTGAGTCTTCTACATCATGGAGAAGGGTGCACTTCGTGTAGCTTCTCTTCTGTTTAGAGTCTTTTCCCATTTAGAACGAGGTGTGGATAAGTTGCAAAGCCGGCGGAGCTTCTGTATCCCCGCTACGCTGCCTCCCCCTCGGCTCGAGTTGTCCGCTCGGGTAAGCCAGGTCTAGACCAATAAACCTAGGTTTAAACCTAGAAGAACAAAAACTCATGCCGGATCCCTAGTAGGACGCTTGTTTACATCATGTGCATTTGACTTAGGGGACTCAACATAGGGGTTAGGTCCGTCTAGGACAGGTGACCTGAAATAAGTTGACCATCCTGATGCATATTACGTGCTACTTGCGCATTTATTTGCTCGGCTTTGCATGTTGACCGGCTTGTCTAAATGAGTGAATTATGAAAATAAGCAGTGTTAGGACTAAGTGAGGGTGACCATTTATTGTGAAAAACCAAGCACCCAAATAGTACAGAAATGCTGCCGGATTTTTGAAAAATGGAAAAACAAAAAATATTTGAAAAATAGAAAGGAAATTATTATTCAGAATAGTTTTGATTTTGGCAAATCTCCAGAACTACGCTCGGTCTGATTCACGCGGGGTCGTGATACGTAGGCAATCTCCATAGGATTCGACCGTAACTAAATGAAAAGGGGAGAAACAAGAAAGGAATGAAAGGAAAGAGGTGAAAAACAAGAAAGAAAAGAAAAGAGGGAGAAAGAAAAAAGAGGGAAATAAGAAACCAAATAAAAGCAAACAAGAGAAAATAAAAAGGGAGCAAAGGAAAGAAAAGAGCGGAAAAACAATTTTGAGGAAAGGAGCGAATAGGAACAAGGAAAAACCAAGGTAAGAGTGAAAGGAAAGAAAAGAAAAAGAAGAAAGAGAAAAGAGAAGAGAAAGTTTGCAATTGGAAAATAAAGAAAAATGAAAGTCGGGATGACGCATGCAACCAAGCAAAGGCATAATAGAAATGGTTAACTACTTAGGTGCATTCATTCCCCAAATGTGCGGTTATCTATCTGTTAACGCTCTAACTGCTAACAAAGTTGTTGTTGATGATGAGTCCAGGCAGGTGGTTTAGTTGGTTGTCATCCTGGCAACCCATTCCAACAACACCCGGTCAAAAAACAAACTGAACATGACAGGCCAAGAATCAGATACCAGTATCATGGACCCGTCAAAAGAGGTAGACGTGGTGGATGTCAAAGCAATGAAGGAAGAGATGTATAAGTTGAGGCAGCAGATACCGAGATGCATCAGGCCTGGGCTAAGGGTAAGCCGGCGCCAGTTTATCCCGCCAATCCAGCATATATCCCACATTTGGCTCAGTCCCAGGAGCCTCCTACCGTGAATTCATCTCCAGCTTTCCCGTTCTACCAACAAAGTTATGGCACTACCTCATATCCTCCCCAAGCTCCACTACCCAAACAAAACCCTCCTCCACCAATCACCCCTGTCTTTGTGGCACCTCCACCTGCCACACTGCAAAGGTCTTCCAATGAGCCACTGTTTCAAGCTCACGACAGTCAATACTATCCTCCCGAGCCTACCTTTAAAGCTCCCGAGCCATATTCTTACGCTCCTCACTTTGAGCTCCCGGTGCAAACTGACAAGCCGCTTAAGAATCCGGAACAGGAAGAGATGATTCGAAAGGTAAAAAGCCTGGAGCAATCCTTCAGGAACATGCAAGGATTGGGTGGCCAAGTCAGTGTGGCCTACAAGGATTTGTGCTTGTTTCCCGATGTCCAGTTGCCAGCAGGATTCAAGCTACCCAAGTTTGACTTATATGATGTACATGGTGATCCGGTAGCCCATTTAAGGGGATTCTGCAGCAAAATGAGAGGAGCTGGGGGAAGGGATGAATTATTGATGGCGTACTTTAGTCAATGTCTCAGTGGTGCGGCCTTGGAATGGTACACGCGACAGGATCATGCCCGATGGTACATGTGGGATGATTTGGCCCAAGCGTTTGCAGGCCACTTTCAATATAATCTCGAAATTGTCCCGGACCGTCTGTCACTGACCAAAATTAAGAAGAAGCCCGGGGAAAGCTTCAGAGAGTATGGTTTCCGGTGGATAGAGCAGGCGGCAAGAATCGATCCTCCAATGAGGGAAAGCGAGATGGTTGATTACTTCTTGCAGGCTTTGGAGCCTACCTACTACGGTCACTTGGTGTCAGCAGTGGGAAAATCTTTCAACGAAGTAGTGAAAATGGGAAGTATGGTGGAGGAGGGGCTTAAGTCCAACAAAATCATGAGCTATTCTGCAATCAAGGCAACTACCCAGGCTATCCAGAGCGGCACTGGAGGGGTAGTGAAAAAGAAAGAAGATGTGGCAGTAGTTGAATCAAGAGCTTGGTCTAGGGGCCCATCACCATATTACAACCAACCTCGAC
>NW_017670901.1:165901-169391 GCF_001879085.1 Nicotiana attenuata | reverse complement strand
AAAATAAAAACAGAAAAAAGAAGAGAAAAGCCAAAAGAAAAGGAAAGAAAAGAAAAGGAAAAGAAAGAAATGAAAAGAAAGAAAAGAAAAGTGGAAGAAAAGGAAACATCGCAACAACGAATGTAGTTTTATGTCCTGAACTACGTTTGACTTGATCCTGAAAGGGTACGTAGGCAGCCTCTCTCTGAGGTTCAGTCACACCGAAATAAAAGTCCCAAAAGTCCCCAAAAAGAAAACTGGGGCAGAAGTTGTGATTGTTGTGGGATATTTGATCCCGAAAGTTGTAATTTTAAACCCATGATGAAATTGTTTGAGCCTTTAATACCCTTTCTTTCTAACCCTATCCAAAAGCCCACATTACGGTCCAAAGGAAGACCTTCTGATCAATCTTCGAGAGATGCCAAGTCAAGCGAGCAGAGGTGAATCATATCAGGGGCAACACTCCGGTCCAAACGAAGGAAATTGAAAAATGAGAGAGCCCTACCAATGAAAACCCTCACGGGTACCGCAAGGCGACGAAAGCTGAGAGAAATCAAAAATGAGAGAGTCTTATTGGTGAAAACCTTCACGGGCACCATAAGGTGATGGTGAGTTGAGAAAAAGACAAAAATGAGAGAGGCTTGATGGTGAAAACCCACGGGCACCACAAGTCGAAAAAGGATTGTGATTCAGATCGGGCAAGAGGAGCATTGAAGCCCTGTTTCATGGCAAAAAGATACAACAAGAGCTGAACATTAGATTTGCTTAATAGAATAGGCTGCAGATGCATGTCAAGGTCATCAGATTCGGTGTTTATATCCGATAGGTTTCTACGTTGTAGTTTTCTTGCTAGGAATCATCTCTTTCCATTGTAATCTACTTTGTTCCTTTTGTCTTGTTTACTTCCTCATCCTGAGTCAATTCGGTCATAACAAGTGAGAAATGACTTCAAAATCTGCCACCAGCTTTCCAATTGAACAAAACAGGATCTGGCCAACATATCAAATCGTCATAAGTCAGGAAAAACAGTAGGCACACTGAGTTGGCAACAATCTACATGCCTTTGGATCCTTGTGAAATGCAAGGGCTTGGTGTTTGTCAATTCATGAACAACGCAACAAATGAAGGGTTTGGGGTGAATGGATCAAAGGTATTTTCATTGAAACATGAAAGGTTTGGTACATATCAGATGGAGGGTGCTTGGTGAACGGATCAGAGGTATTTTCTGCGTTAAGGAAAGTGGTTAGCAAGGTCTCCAAGTGAGAATCGGTTATCAAGGCAAGTGAAGGAACAATACAACTTCAAGGCCGGGGCCAGTGATTAAGTCAAGAAAGAACATCATGTACGTGAAGTGGGAGCAATAGACGTGCTTTGGGATTCATATGAGACATACGGGTTGGAGGATGCCAGTTCATGCAATGCAACAGGTAGAGGATATCGGGAACAAGCAAGGTCTTCGAGTGGAAATCAGTCATCTTGGCAAATGCAGAAGCAGCCGGCCTCAAAGTTCAAGGCCACAAACTAACCACCACATTTTAAACTCACAAGTTTTCTTTGTTTGAAACAGGAACAAAGCAGTGCAAGAAAGTTGGTTCAACAATAAGAAAAAAAAAAGAAAGAAAAGAAAAGGAAGAAGAGGAGAGCCGACAAAAGGAAGATTCTCAAATCTTCGCCCTTGCCGGTCTTGTTAGCGTGCATAAAATGCTGCCATTGCTTTTCACATTTTCTCCTCCTAGGATGAAAAGTCCTAGTCTGATGGATTTTTTCTCCAAATAGAAATCTTAGTCTGATGAGCTTTTCTCCTAAGATAACATAGGGACCTAGTCTGATGAATTTTCTCCTAGGATATAAATCTTAGTCTGATGAATCTCTCTCCTAAGATAGAAAACCTAGTCTGATGAATCTTCTCCTAGGATCAACATCTTAGTCTGATGAATCTTTCTCCTAAGATAGAAAACCTAGTCTGATGAACTTTCTCCTAGGATCGACATCTTAGTTTGATGAATTGTTCTCCTAAGATAGACAACCTAGTCTGATGAATTTTCTCCTAGGATCACAATCTTAGTCTGATGAATTGTTCTCCTAAGATAGAAAACCTAGTCTGATGAATCTTTCTCCTAGGATCAAAATCTTAGTCTGATGAATCTTTCTCCTAAGATAACAAAAAATTAACCTAGTCTGATGAACTTTCTCCTAGGATCTAAAATCTTAGTCTGATGAATCTTTCTCCTAAGATAGAAGACCTAGTCTGATAAATTTGCTACTCAAAAGTCCTTAGTTTTATTCTCATCATTGCATCAATAGCTTAGGTGATCTATATTTTATTAACAACTCACAAATCTTCCAAGCCACCAAACTGGGGCAGAAAATTTTCTTTGTTTGTTTATTTTGTTGGAGTCAGGAGCCCACCTGGAGAACAACGGAATACTTTTCAAGTTCAACAATCAGGAGCTCACCTGGAGAACAAGGGAATGCCTTTCAAGTTTCAGCAGTCAGGCGCCCACCTGGAGAACAAGGGAAGTACAACATGTTGTACCCAGTTACCAAACTGGGGCAGAAATTTTCTTTGTTTATTTTGTTGTAGTCAGGAGCCCACCTGGAGAACAAGGGAATACTTTTCAAGATTCAGCAATCAGGAGCCCACCTGGAGAACAAGAAGATGCTTTTCAAGTTTCAGCAGTCACGAGCCCACCTGGAGAACAAGGTAAATACAATTCAAATTTTAGTTTTTAATATTTGATAACATGTTGTACCCAGTCACCAAACTGGGGCAAGAGATTTTCTTTGTTTTTGTCTATTTTGTTGAACTCAGGAGCCCGCCTGGAGAACAGAGGCATACCTTTCAAGTTTTAGCAGTCAGGAGCCCGCCTGGAGAACAGAGGAGCCCGCCTGGAGAACAGAGGCATACGTTTCAAGTTTCAGCAGTCAGGAGCCCGCCTGGAGAACAGAGGCATACATTTCAAGTTTCAGCAGTCAGGAGCCCGCCTGGAGAACAGAGGACTACATTTCAAGTTTTAGCGGTCAAAGCATCACTTGGGGAAAGGGAGAACACTTCAGAATGCAAGTCAAGGCAGCAACAAAAGAATTCCACCGGAAGAATACAAGTCAACAATGCAACAAGGACCACAAGAGCAAGTTTGAAGATATAGATTGGATCTTTTGTAATTCATAGATCGTAGCTTAGTCTAGTTTCTTTTATTTTTGACATGGTGTAATAAGGGGGTTCAGTAAGCAGTAGTATCAGCAGCACCAACAGTGAAACCGCAGCTTCCTGGTAGTCCCAGTTACCAACCCTTTCCGAACTACACTGACCTGATTCCTTTTTAGCCAAGGATATGTAGGCAACCTCAGAAGCAGGGTGCGGTCAACTCTTTCAAAAATGCTTCACACGGAGTATTCAAACGGGCAAAAATCGCTCGTATCTGCTCACTTATCTTTGCCCGCAAACTCTTCGTGTTTCCGAGCAAAGAGGGGCAGCTGTGAGCACGTGATTTTTGCCCTATATGAATTA
>NW_017670901.1:106492-165700 GCF_001879085.1 Nicotiana attenuata | reverse complement strand
GTAGACATGCTGAAAATAGATCCGACAGTACACCTAAGAACAGGATATCTACATGTGAGTTATGCATGCGGAGACAGTATTGTTTCAAAAGAAGAAGTTATTTAGTGCTATTTCTGATGAAGCATGTAGTTAACATCATTAATATCTAACGTGGATCCTTAAATGAACACGGATGTGATGATATGCATACATGAATAGACCTAAGGAGACATGATATCTAATGCAAACATGTCCTATGCAGGATCTCTATTGCGCACAGAGGTGAAGTAAATCGTAAAGCATGTTTTCTACCCAAAATTATGCTAAGCATGCATCATCCCCACCCTTTTCACTATCCAGCCCTGAAGTGTTTACAAATAATTATTACAAACCAAATTGTTGAATTACACAACTGAATAAAAGGAAAATCAAGAAGCTATACTATAGAAAGCCTAACAGGGACTTAATCAATTTAGAGGAAATAGTGGTTTAGTTTGGGAATTAAATCAGGTCTTTTATTTTAATTTTTTATTTTACAAAATCTGAAAAAATAATAAATTAAAAGAAAGAAAGAAAAGGAAATAGAAAATGAAAAGAAAAAAAGGGTTCATTAAAACAATACCCAATTGTTGGGCCAAAGCTGTTAAAACCCCTCAAGCCCAAATCCCTTCCAATTTTCCAAACCTCCCTAGCCCAAATAACAATTACCCGACCAGGCCTGCCCCAATACCAGTCCAAACCCGGTCCAGCACCCCTTGACCTTAAACGACCCCGTTTGGTTAAGTTGCGATCTAGACCGTTCATTTTGTGCGAATCCAACGGGTGGGAACTGATTTGAGCCTTGATATAAATATGTCCAAACGCCCCCCTACCCCCCATCTCTCATCTCTCTCACCCCACTCTCATCAGAGACGACCTCCACCGCCTCCGCCGTCTACCGCCCTAGACCGCCGCCGGAAATCGCCACACGCCAGCGGCCGGCCACCAAACAACCCCAAATTCTCACCACAACATCCTCTTTGCCCCCACATCCTCAATACACAATTACTTTCCCTCGAATCCCACTCAATCCCCTCAAATCGAGGAAACCCTAGCGCCGTCCAAATTTTCTCCGGTGGCGGAGCCTTCCCCAATCACCACCAAGTCAACACCATAGAGCTTCTTTGACCCCCTCTCCCCAAATATGTAATCAGCGTCCCTCAAATCTGTCCGGAGTTCGACGAATCTCGAATTTGAAGGTCGAATCCTAAATCCGAAAACATATCAGACGAGCAGGGCTTTAGGGGTTTGGGGCCGAAATTGACTTTAATTGTGTGTTTTCAATTGAGAACACATGATTAAGGTGCATTTCGGCCAGAATCGAAGTTTCTTTGAGTTACAGTTCAATTTGTGGTGTGCCTGGGTTCGATATTCATCCCGGTATTTCTTTTGATTCTTACCTTTTTATGTCCCTCTCTTTTGTTGTTTTATTTGTTCTGCATGAAGTTTCTGTTTAACTGAGTTAAGTGTTAATTGTTTTTTTAGATTGCTTTATATTTGTAGATTAGCTTAGCTTTTTCTTTTTCTTTTCTTTGGGGGTCTTAATCGATTCCTAGGTTCACGACTTGGTTGAAATCCGAATCATATTTCTGAACTATGGAAACAGACCTGGGCCCAAAGAAGGGAATTAGCCCAGGTCTTGGTCAAGTTGGTTTGTTCGTTTCGATGTTTGTCATTTTGACCCATGCCCGGATTGGCTTGGGTTTTGCATTTTCTTTTATGTTGAATTCTGGGCTAAATTGGTGAGGGGTACTGATTTATGTTGGGTTTCAATTAGTCTTAAAGCCAAATAGAGGTTTGAACTGGTAGGACCATTGAATGGGGTCAACTTGATTCATGTAGCTTGACAGTTAACCTGGGTGGTGAAAGGGTGAAAAACAGGGGTATTGGGGGTAGTTTGGGTAGTCTAGGTTAGAGAATCTTTTCATAACTGAAATAGGAATGTTCTAGCAGGGGTCTCTAGCCAATTTCAGGCTTTTGGCTAGTTAACTTGGGTAGAAAGTCACTAACTAGAGGATATCTAAGCAAAAAGGAAAATTGCAAGAGGGCTAAAGTGCAAAATCAGAACCAAATATCTGCCCTACTTTGCTTGCCTATAAAGGCACATTAACCTGCTTTTCAAAGGAGGAAAAAAGGGATGAAGAGCTAAAAATACAAAAAATGAAGACCTGAAAAGAGGGAGAGAGCTAAAAAATATCAGAAAGTTGAGGCAGGTCTACTGTTCCATTAGAAAGAAAAAATCTTCGAAAGTGCTTCAAGTCCTATTTCTGATAGAAATTTCAAATAACTAGGGGTAAAAATGAGTTGAGTTTTAATTGTTGTCCAAGGGTTTGGTTTCAGATTCAATTGTATTCTGGTTTCAAGTTTTGGGTGTTGTGATTGTGAATTCCAATTTGGTTCAAAGCGGTTCTGTTTCATTGAGCTTTTCCCGAGGTCCTTTCGAAGATTTCTAGATCCTGCAGTAGTTTCTGATCTATTTTTGGTTAAAATGATTCGAGTTTGGAGGTTTTAAGAGCTTGGTTTGAGGTTTTGTCAAGTTTTGGTTGATTATTGTCCTTCAGTTCTTGGTTTAAATCTGGGGTCCTTTTGGTTGTTTTTGCTGCTGACCTTTGCTCTTATTGCTGCTCCTCGCTGATCTTCTGACCCCTCTTATTTGTGCTCCCAGGTACATTTTCTTAAAGTTTTACTTGATGTAAGTGCTATAATGAAGATGGACATAAAAGCTAAAAGCATGACGATCAACTTGGCGTTACTTCATTTGCATTTTTCTTCATGTTATTGTTGTACTTTGGTCATTTGAAATGTCACGAATTCTGATACTGTTATTTGATGAGATTGATTCATATAGTTGTAATTATATTGGGATTGTGGAACTTTTGTATGATGAGATTCAATCGTATTAAGTGAGCCCTCAACTTGTGTAGCTTTAAGTGATTTAGATCTGCCATTATATCTGAATGTTAGCATTTAAAGGGAAGTTAATATGCAGTCTGTTTTGGTAGTAAGCGTGATTATGTATTTAGTGTTTTGTTCCAGCGACGTTCCAATTCCTAATGTGTAGATGAACATAATAGGGCAGTAATGAATGAGCCGCTAATGGATCATATTCATCAGTGCAAGTACGACTCAAGAGGTCTCATAAATTAGTATTAAATCTTGACTGCCTTTAAGCATAATATTAGTGCTTTGAGATCGTTTGTGAACTTTAAGCTGGGAGGTTGAGTTGCCGTGTGTATTATAACTACTACAAAGGTGCTAGTCTGATCGTTGTCACAGGGGTTCGAAGTAAGGCTCCTTCGTGAAGTCTGTTTGACGTGCCTCATGTGGACTGGGCTCTTTTTGGGCCCAGAACTGAAAGAGTAATTGATTTGATAATAATTAACTTGTAGGGTTTGGGCCTTCTAGTTAAGTAGCATGCTTGAGTTAAGAGGTGTGCCTCTTGTTGAAGTGTGGACTTGAACTTGAGGCCCAAAGTCCTTAATTACTTTAACTAATAGCAATCCATATTGTTAATCAATTAGGGCCCATTAGAGACATTCCATACTAGAAAACAATAGCCTCTTTAGGGTGGCCTTTAAATAAAACGAGGCGCGCCACGCCAAACAAAACTCATAAATTGCGTGGCCTCTCTTTTAAAATTTTTATTAAAACACTTATAATTCGGGGCGTGCCGTTTAGCGAATTTTCACGGCCTCCCGCAAAAATAATAACACGTTAGTCGCTTTAGGCGCGCTTTTTAATAATCTTACTTTCCTAAATACGGGTGTGCATTTCATGCAACCCAAATCCAAATCCCAAAACGTTGAATAAAAATGTGTCGAGAATACGGGTGCATTTCATGTGACGTGATCCAAAAAAACATTTTCAAACGTTGTTCGCTTTCTTAATTTTTTTTAATTAAAAGCGGTTAAACAATTCTAAAGTTGCACCACAGGCTAAACATGTATTAAAATCAGATTTTGCTTAATATAGCAGTTGAGCGACCGTGCTAGAACCACGGAACTCGGGAATGCCTAACACCTTCTCCCGGGTTAATAGAATTCCTTACCCGGATTTCTGGTTCGCGACTGTTAAACAGAGTCAAACCTTTTCCTCGATTCGGGATTCAAACCGGTGACTTGGGACACCATAAATCTCCCAAGTGGCGACTCTGAATCTCTTAATAAAATGAATCCCGTTTCGATTGTCCTTTAATTGGAAAAACTCCCTTTATTATACCCTTCACGGGGTGTAGTAGAGAAAAAAGGAGGTGTGACACTGATGTTGAGGACCCGATGCATACAGAGACCACATAGGGAGTTTTCTCTACTCTCTACCCCTTTTCCCTATTCTTATTTGATATGCGCATTGAGGACAATGCTATTTTTCATTTAGGGGGTGGTCCATTTTGATTTGATGACATTTGGTATGTAATAACCATTACACTATTTTTCTTTATCTTTATTTTCACTTTTGGTATGTATATATTTTTACCATTTGATGTATATATTCATTTCCAGTTATGTGTATATTCTCTTTACCTTAAGTTTGTATATATTCAGTTTAATTTCCGAAGTTTACTTCATAACTTCTTTCGTTATTTCCCTTAGTAGCATAGCTTTTTCTATACTTCGGTAGCTTCTTTTTAACTTGTTAGCTTCTTTTTAAGTTTTGTTTTTACAATAAACCTTTGGTTATCTTAATGCCATGGTTCTTTCCAATGGTGGATGTAGTGTGAACCGGGTGGCTCTTCCCAACGACGGATGGAGTCCGTTTTCTTTATGTTTTGGTATATATAGTAGTAATGAATAAAAGTGTCTCAAGCAGGCTTCACTTGATACTATGGCAAAGAATAGCTCTACTTGTGACCTTTAGACTCTTATGTTGACTAAAACAATCATCGAGTGGTTTCTTTGAACCATTTGTGATGTCCAATCTTAGCTAGGTTGTTGTGGGCCCTCGACTCTGTTCTCTTTAACAATCCAGTAGCTTGAGAGGTGAGGTATTGAATTGCAAATCCAAGTTCCGTGCCAATAAGTCTAGAACTTGCCCTTGAATGTTTGTCTAGGCAAAATTCTAAGTGTAGCTCGACTTGAGAAATGATTGTAGGCTCTCCTTGATCCAATTTGAAACTTGAAAGCTTCTATAGCCTACCAATGTGATATCCCTAGTCAACACCTTTGAGCCAAAGCCCTTTTTCTTTCAGTAACCACGTTACAAGCCTTTATCCATTCTATAATGACCCTCTCTTGGCACCCGATCTTTACTTGGCAATCTTGATAGACAATTGGCAAAAGTATAAGTTTGGGGGAGAGACGAGAAATGTGAAAAGTGATAAAAGGTGCAAAGAACAAGAAGAAATTAAGAAAAGGGAAGGCAAAGAAAAGAAAGAAAAGCCAAAAAAGAATTATGTCAAAAAGAAAGAGAATAAGGTAAAAAGTTGAAGGGATTCAAATAAAGCAATGATGAAAAACATGGAATGATTAGAAAACGAGAAAAATGATTGTCATAAGCAAGAAAGAGTGACAGTGTGTCTCTCTAGTTCCTCTAAGGGAGAAGAAAATGACTCAAGAATCAAGAAAGTATTAGTCGAAATGAGAAAATGGAGTACTTAAGGAAAGATGAAATCATCATATGCCGATAAGTCCTACCTTAATCCAAAAGCCTTCATTACATTCCCACAAAAGCCTTATATGATTTCGAGTTGAGTGCGCTTACAGTAGTGGTTATTTACATAAGCGGCAAGCTTATAGTACTTAGAGTCGGACATGTGTCATTCTTTTGAGAGAGATGAGTGTACTTCTTCACAATCTTTGTTTTGAGTGTTGCATTCTAAAGTGAGATTTGCTTATGAAGAGTAGAGGAGGAGGAGTTTGGGTTCCACAATGACCTACGTAATAGAGGGATCTTACTTGGTGAATTAAGTCAACTCTTGATGCTCTAGTGTCACATTAGAACTATGGTACTCAAAAGGTCAAAACATGGTGTTATTGATAATTCATTTGTGTTGAGGGTAATTGTTAGTCCCAATTGATGCATGATTGATTCACCTTAGGCCAGCTGAAGTATCCTTTTGTTTTTGTGGAGGTGGGACTTACCTTATTTGCTTGAGGACAAGAAAAAGCTTAAGTTTGGGGTAGTTGATAAGTAGGGATTTTAACCTATTATTTGCTCTCTTTTACGTGTGATTAAGGCCAAAAATGTTTGAAGGTATTCTCGGAAACTAATGAAATGTGCTTGACTGTAGAAATTGTTCAAAATGAGCCAAAGGAATCAAAACCAACTCACAAAGGAGTCAAAAGTTGAACAAAACAATGACTGGACAAAGAATCCTGAAACACAGACCGCACTAATATTGTGCGGCCACAAAAGCCATGGTGCGGCCGCGATCATAATTACGCGGACCGCAATGACTGAGATCCAGAGAGCGGGCAACTTGAAAAAAAGAGAATAGCGCGGACCGCACCAATATTGGGCGGCTGAGGAGGTCCCTTGTACGGCCGCGATTGAAATTGTGCGGTCCACAAGATGAAGAATCAGAGAGTTGATTTCAAGCCAAACTCAAGCAAGTGCGGACCGCGTCACTTTTATGCGACTACATAATCTGGAGCGCAGCCACACTAGGAATTATGCGTTCTGCATAAGTCCAGCTCAACCCAAATCCAAAGGAGAAAAATGCGGACCACATCAAAACTATACGGCCGTGAAAGCAAGATTGCGGCCGCTCTCAGAATTATACGGCCGCACAACCTCCGCAGGGGCAATTTTGTCAGATATTTTCATCTTAGAATAAATAGAACTTTTTTTCATTTTTAGGTTATGTTATGTTTTGTATGAGCACGTGAGACGGCTGAGCTTTCTGCTTTCAAAAATTTTGTACTATATTCATCTCTTAACATTAGAGTTTCATTCCATAAATTAATATTATGGCTTTTATCTTCATTTCATCTTTAATTTCTGCTATTTCCATGAGTAGCTAAACTCATAGCTAGGGTTGTGACCCAACCCTAGTGTGAGTATTCCATGGGTATTTGATTTTAGGGCTTGAATGTCAATGGGTTAGTGATATTTAGCCTAGTTCTTGCTAGAACTATAGAATTAATGGTTGCAAACAATGATTCATGCCTTTATGACTTAGTCTCTACTTGAGAAAGAGGGACTATGTCTAGAAAAACTAGGCTAACGAGGAATTGGGGTGAACTCAAGAAATTGATAGCCCCAATTAAAGGGTTAAACCTAGAGATAGTAATGCCCGACTTGAGCTAATATCACTAGATTTGTATGAATACCCATTTGGTTTGAGAAAGCCAAATTGGGAAAAATCACTCAAACTACCGAGAGGTATAGAGTGAGTACCTAGGTGTGATAGCTATATTACGATCCCAACTTGTAAGGCCCCGTGAAAACTTTTACTCAAAACACGAGAGCTCGTAGTGCCAAGTTAGGAATACGTGTTTGAAATTTGTAAAATTCTCCGCGGCGAGCAAGCTCGCCGCGGTTCGGACCCTTTGGACTGATCTGTGCATTAAAAAGTCAAGGAATAATGTTTTCCAGAAAAGTGCAATTCTGCGGTCGAGAATGCGGTCGGACAACAGCTATGCGAACCGCATAGTCGCCGCAGAGTGGAGCAGTGTGTTGGTCAATTTGAGGTCAACTATGCGGCCAATTATGCGATCGCATAATCGATATGCGAGTCGCATAGTCGTCGCATAATCCCCTTGGGATTTTGTAAGGGGCAGTTCTGCGGTGCATTATGCGACCGCAGAACGGGTAAGCGGACCGCATTTCTGTCGCATACCCAAACAGTGTCTTCAGGTTTTTGGGAGCATTCTGCGGTCCATTATGCGGGCCGCATGTCAACTTTGCGATCGCAGATCTGAGTCGGGCTCCTATTTTGTAATTTTTTAAACCAGACCCCATCCCATTAAAAACACCCCATTAGACCATTTTTCTATTATTTTCCAGCATATAGAGTGAGAGAGGGAGTTCTAGAGTGAGAGGGAGTAATCTTCATCAAGTCCCCTCTCAATCTTTGCCCCAAATCCTTGAAGATTGTCAATTGAAATCACTAGGTCTTCATCCTAAGAGGTAAGAACTGTACCCTCATCTATAATTTCGAAATTCCTATTAAAATAGGTAATTAGCAAGTGGGTATATGGGTATAAGGCCTAGTAATCTTGCATGCACAATAGATAATGGAATATTGGGAGGTTGTGAATTAAAAAGAAAGCAATTGGGGTATAAAATGATAGAAATCTCTCACAAAAAGGGTCCTAGAATCACTGTGCACACTTAGTGCTTGGTCATATGCTCGAATAAACTAGAATCCCAATCATATCTCTAATTCGTGGTTCAATTTGCAATTCTTATCAAATAGATTGAAGTGCTAAGAGTCCTAGAATTTTTTATAAAGATTTAAGGAAAGCTTCATTGAGGTATGTATGGCTAAAACCCCGTCTTTTAGAAATTGAGCTTCATCGGTGTTTGTGTGAATTTGGTAAGATTAAAGTTGAATTGTTGCATTGATTGTTATTTTACATGAATTGGTGTTGTAACCCTATATGCGTGAAGGATGTGTCTCAACATGATCAATGTGCTATCTTGATAACTTGAAAGAGGCAAAAGATATGAATTATGTATTGAAATTCTTAGACCTTAAATTGAGATTGAAGCTGCATATATTGTGCCATATATGTGAAGTCTTATCTATGCTTACAATCTAAATTGCTCTTGTGTGCACCTACTGTCCTAAATGGCAAATCTAATATTGAAATTGGGAATGATGTAAAATGTGGCCTAGTGCCAAGAATGATGTGATAAAGTTGTGGCCCCAAGTGCCTATGAAATGATATATGTGAAACGAATTGATTAAACAACGCCTTGGTAAGGCGGCCTAGCCGATCGGGCCGAGATCGGACTCCGCTCAAGATAGCGGTGGTATTGTGAATGAATTTCAGAAAAAAGGGGAAATGATATTGTGATTGAAGTGTATGTCTCAAATGAGGCAACCTAGCCGATCGGGTCGAGATCGGACTCCGCTCATGTTAGCGGTGGTATTGTGAACAAATAATGAATAGTGTGAAATGCCCCAAACTAAAAGCTATGGAAAAATTATGCGAAAGTTGTATGATTCTTTTCTTTGATGATGTGGTGATCGTTTAAAGTTTTGAGTTATATTTGTGATTTCTTATTCTTGTATGAAAGTTCTTTCTAATTAGATGGTGTTTAGTTATACATACTAGTGCTATTCGATGGCACTAACGTCCCTTTTGCCGGGGGCGCTATGTCTTTAAATGGATGTAGGTGTTTCTATAGCAGGCAGTGTTGGTCGCAGCTAGTGCCGCAGCATCCTTTCAGCTGACTTGGTGAGCCCCACTTCATTTCGGGGTCCTATTTCATCTGTTTATCATGTACTTTGTGTTTGAGGTATAGCCGGAGCCTTGTTACCGGCATTTCCATATTACATTACTCTTCAGTTGTGTTTAGAGGCTCCGTAGATAAGTTGTGGGTAGTGTCGGGTATTGGAATTAAAGTAGAAATATTGATGTTTGGCAAAGATTTATAAAATTTGTAATATTTTGATAATTATGTTTTAAGATGCTAATGGAAATGAAATGGAAGTTGTTAATGAAATACTTACTAAGTGTGGCTAATGGAGTCCATCTCCTATTTATTCATGAATTAGTTTGGGTAGAATGGAACCTAACAGGCTTGCTCAGTCGGGTTTACTCGATTGAGCGCCGGTCTTGCTCCTCGGTTTTTGGGGTATGACACAACTAATCAAGCTTTCCCTAGATTTTTCTACCCGTTAGATATCCACCTAGGTGGAAGTCACGACCCTAGTCTCTTTAAACACTTGAAAACCAACAACAACA
The DNA here is from genome assembly GCF_001879085.1 of Nicotiana attenuata. Lineage (NCBI taxonomy): Eukaryota > Viridiplantae > Streptophyta > Magnoliopsida > Solanales > Solanaceae > Nicotiana > Nicotiana attenuata. Next base: position 155,828 of record NW_017670901.1, on the reverse strand, counting down.
TATATTGTCCTTAGTTTCAATCATTGCAATCTTTAGAGTAAAGTTAGAAGTAGAAATCAAACCCATATTGTGAAAGTGTAATTAGATTCAAAGCCCACATCGATCTTAGATATAAACCTAATTCCAATCATTAACTCCTTGTGGATTCGATCCCGACCTAGTTGGGTTAAAACTGCATCGACCACCCTCGCTACTCAATAGTAGCGTAGAATTGGACCCGATCACTGCCCCAGGCCAAACCACTTCTGCGCTCCACTACTAGCATCTGCGGGCTCGCACCTGCGACCAAAACCTCGCATGTGCAAAAATAGAAGACCACAACTGCCAACAAGTTTCAAAATATTTCGAAACTCATCCGAAACACTCCAGAGCCTCTTAGGACCTCGTCCAATCACACCAACCAGTCCCAAAATATAACACGGACCAACTCGAGGTCCCAAATCACACAAAATAATACCAAAACTATGAATCACACTCAAATATAAGCCTAATGAACTATTCGACTTTCAAACTTCCAAAAATCATGCCGAACCACGACTAGCCAACTCGGAATAACCCCAAATTTTGCACCCAAATTCTAAATGGCATAATGTACTTATCTCAACTTCCGGAACAATAATACGACCTTGATATCCTCAAAGTCAACTCCCGATCAAACCGGTGAACTTTCGAAACCTTCAAATTTCCAACTTTCACCATATAGAACCAAATTAACCTAGGGACCTCCAAATCCATATCTGGACATTCGCCTACGACCAAATCACCATACGAGCCTATTGGAACCTTCAAAATACTATTCCAAGATCGTCTACTTTAAAGTCAAACCTCGGTCAACTCTTATAACTTATGCTCCAACCTTGGAACTAAGTATTGCAATTCACTCCAAAACTTCCCTGAAACTAAACCAATCATCCCTGCAAGTCATATAACAATATATACGAATACGGGGAGCATCAAGCATCAAATGGAGAAATGAGGCTCAAATACACAAATTGACAGGCCGGATCGTTACATCTCAAATTTAATTATGTGTCCATGTATAACTGATCTTGCTGTCTACATATTGATCAGTAATTGTTTTTCCACTTCTGATATTTGTATTCATACAACCCCTTTTATATTGATGTTACATTTTCGTATTGTGTAAAGAATTTGAACTTCTTCCAGGTGAATGGTTGTGCATAATTAATACTAAATAAATATGAAAATTCTCCAGCTGAGTCGTTAACAGAAATCAAAAGTATTATGGTGTTGTCTTATTTAATTTGTCTAACATGATATTTAATGTAAATGTTGTATAAAGAATTTCATTGGACCAGTTTTAATGTCTTTATCTGTTTCTAGATTATATGTGGTATTGGCAAAAGGATCCTGACGTTTGGCTAAAAATTTATATTTTTTCATGTAATTTACCTTGCATTATACCTCGATTTTGTTAATTTTTGTGTGAATATTTGTGACTCGAGTTTAATAATGTTATTTATATGTGTAGGAGTCAATTGGAAGTGATTTGGAAAGTTTTCATGCAAAATGAAGTACAAAAATGGAAAAATCTAGATGAAGTATAAGTTTGGTGCCCAGGTCCTGGACAGCGAAGCGAGGGTCACTTCGCGAGACTGGGACCGGAGCAGAAGAGACCAGAAAAGTCCTAGACAGCGAAGCGAGGGTCACTTTGCGAGACCAGGACTAGAGCAGAAAGTTTCAGCTTCTCCTAGCCGAATTAGAAGAAGCCCAATTCGCCTCAACAAACCCTAGCCGCTATAAATACATCAAGAAAACGTGCTGTTAAGGGAGGATACTACTATGGAAGAAGAGAACACTTTGGGAACATTTTTGGGAGGAAAGAACATAACGTTGAACGACTTTTGGAGAAAAAAATCATCGAGTTCTTCATTCCTTCATCTTTCTTTGTAATTTGTTACACAAAATACTTGGAAAATTATCACTACGAACATGAGTGGCTAAGCACTCTAGTTTCTAGGGTTGTGATTGACATGATTATTAACGTTTATTAATTACATCTTCGTTAATTCGGATTCTCATCTTGTGGTTGTTTCTTTAATTCTAGTTTTAACGTGTGAATTGTTATAGCTACCAATTCACCCTACTATCTATGTTATGCTTGGGAAAGCCATGTTTAGATTAGAGTAGAATTAAAGAGGACTTGTTTCTAAACCCGTGGCTCGGGAAAAGATTTCGCGGTTAGGATAGGAATATAACTAAGGGTCTTGCTTAGTTAAATACCGTATTATATTTGTTCATGATAGACACAATATAATAGGAATATAGTATTGATATATTATGGATAGGCGAGTAGTATTGTGGGAACATGCTATTCATATAAATGATCCTATTAATTTGCAACCATAGATAATCTGGATTAACAAGTGTTATTATTGAACTTAATAGGATTGATAAACCAACCACAACCCTGGAATCTTCATCTCCTCTAAATTACAATCTCATCATACACATTTGCATTCTTGATAAATTAGTTGTTACATGTTCAATTTCCGCAATAGTAGATTAATAGAAAAACATCACTCTTGATTATCTCGAACAATTAGCTTATTTTAGTTTGCTTAGTTAACAATTGATCTAAGTCTCTCTGGATTCGACATCCAACTTTCGAGTCACTTTATTACTTGACGGCCACGTACACTTGCATGTACTTGGGGAACCAACATGTTTTTGGCGTCGTTGCAGGCTCTTATCTTGAAAGAGGAGTAGAAGCGCAAACAATCCCCTTCCTCTTGATCCTGAAAGCGAACGAACACTTCATAGAGTGAGGATGGAAATCGAAGCTAGAACTAGAATTGAAATAGAGTTGGACAACGTAGTTCAACCACAACCAATAGAGATGGCAGGTAATGAAGAGTGTCCGGTGATAGAAGCTGCAAGGCCCAATTTTGCTAATATGACTCAGGCAATTGAGAAGCCTGAGATCACGGGTCACTTTGAAATCAAACAGTACATGGTGCAACTGATTTAGTCCATAGGGCAATATGTGGGTCTCTCTCAAGAAGACCCGCAGAGGAACATTCAGAACTTCTTGGAAATTACGGACACTTACAATTATCCGAATGTTTCCAAGGACTGTGTCAGATTGACAGTGTTTCCCTTTCACTACTGGGGGAAGATAAGGAATTATTGCAAAAAGAGCCCGAGAACTCAATCCATAATTGGGATGATCTAGTAAGGAAATTCTTAATCAAGTTTTTCCCCACTAAGAAGACAAAGCTGCTGAGGAGCCAGATTCTTGGGTTTCAACAACGAGATGACGAGACTCTTTATCAAGCTTGGGAGAGATACAAGAAGCTACTTACATACTGACCACATAATTGTCAGACTGATGAGGTATTGGGTCACACTTTTGTTGATGGGTTGGACGAGGCATCAAAGATGAATCTTAACTCAGCATGTGGGAGTAGTTGTATGGCAAGACCATATAGTGAGATCCAGATCCTACTAAACAATTTCCCTGCTAATGATAATAATTGGCAAGGAGATGGGGAACCACAAAGAGCACCTAATCAAAAGGCAGCAGGTGTGATCGAGCTTGATGATTTCTTAGTCATGAGGGAAGATATAGCGAGATTAGCAAATCATATGAACAAAATGACAATGCACCAAGCACAACAGATGCAGAATGTGCAACAGATGTCTACTTGCTGCGAGTTATGTGGTGAAGGTCACACAAGAGACATATGCCCCGTGAATCCTTAATCCATCTACTATGTAGGGCAACAAGCTAAAGGGTCGATAAATCAAAACGCTCAATATGGTAACACATACAATCCGAACTAGAGGAATCATCCTAACTTCTCTTGGGGTGGAAATTAGAATATCAGGCCTCAAGATGATTACAATCAACTACCTAAACCCCCACAGCAAGCAGAAGAGAGTTTGACTGACATGATGAAAAAGCTCTTGCTAGATGGTGAGGACTATGTGTGGGGCGCCCACACAAAGGACCATACTTGGGGGAAGTCTGAGTACCCGTGAGCCGCTATTGCTTCGGCCTTTGGACTTTCAGGGAGTTTCTTGTCCACCCTCACTATAGTTTTGCTTTATTTGTGCATTGGGGACACTGTACTCTTTTAAGTTTAGGGTGGGAGAATTCCTTTAGATCATTAGTATATTATATCAGTATGTTAATTTCTTATTTTTGTTGTTTCATATTTTTGTTTTTGTATAGTTGTGTAGTATTTTTGTAGCTCCTAAGAAAAAAAAAGGTAGAAAAATTGGATTGTTCTGGATCTCCTAGACAGTTTTCTTGAGGGATTTAAGTCTAAATAAAAAGGACAAAAAGATTTTCTTTGTAGGTAGTGTAGTAACTGTCCCTTGGTTTTTCTTTGTGCCATGGTTCTTTACCAAGGGTTTTGTTTGAATCGGGTGTATTTAGTTTTATATTTTTGGGAGTAGGAGCCATTGTGCTATGAATTGAATTGAAGCAATATCTCTTGACTTTGTTATGCCTTGAGAATAGTGAGTACTTTTGTTGTGACGCTTAGGCTCAGTTTTTTACTATTATATATGTACCTTAAATTGTATAATCTTAACTTTGCTTAACTGCTTTGACTAGAGTGTCTTGATAAGTCCAATCCTAAGGGAGTTATGTGCCATATGTGTGTGAGGTTTGTGTGTTATTCTATGCATTTCATTTGATGTCTAAAACTTGCCCCGTGTGTTTGCAAAGCGAAATAGTAGTTTTTTTCAGTCTTGGAAGTGATATAGGCGTTTCTTTATCGAGAAATATATATATAGTTTACCCACCTAATTGTTATGTAACGTAATTAACCATCTATTTGACAATTTTAACCTATCATGAGCACTTGAATTGTTATGAACTTTGTAAAAGTTAAAGTGTGGGATAGTTGGTTTGGCTTTTGAGTGGAACTAATGAAATAAGGAGAAAGGTGCACTGTTTTAAAAAAGTAAGAGCCACTTGAATTGATAAAGAAAGAAAAATAGTTGTATTTTTGTGAAAAATATTCCTTGATAGTGGTGACTCTTGATGTAATTGTGCTTAAAGAAGTATGGAGTTAATATACATGATGTGAAGGTAGATGGACTGACATAAGTATGGGGTTTGAATGTTAAAGTGTATGTATTAAAGTGCTTAGGGAGGTGTAGTTACTCATATATCCAAATGTATCCTACCCGTCCCGTAGCCTACATTACAACCAATTAAAGTCTTACTTGATCCTAGACTGAATGTGCTCGATTAGTAGAGTAGTATACTACAGGAAAGCCTATGGTGCATATCTTGTGGCATATGAATGTTATTCCTGAGAGCGAGTGAATTCTTTCTATCTTGAGTTCCTAAATGTACTTAAATTTTATTGTGTGTGGAACTACTCTCTTTTGTTGTGTGAGGGCACTTGATTCATGAAGGAAAGGTAATGTCATTGACATCTATGTTAGAGTAAGTGGGAGAGTTGTGAATAATGCGTGGTACTTGTGAGTCAAATCTTGAGGTGAAGATGTTCCACTCTTATGCTTAGTCTATTTTGAATATTGTTGGTGTGATGAATTAGGAGAATTGTTTAATAAGGTCATGTCTATATAAAGTGTAGTTTTGTTGCTCGAGGACGAGCAAGAGCTTAAGTGTGGGTGGTGATGTTTGCCTAAAAATTCATATTTTTGCATGTAATTTACCTTGCATTATACCTCAATTTTGTTAATTTTCATGTGAATATTTGTGACTCAAATTTAATAATGTTATTTATATGTGTAGGAGTCAATTGAAAGTGATTTAGAAAGTTTTCATGCAAAGTAAAGTACAAAAAAGGAAGAATCTAGATGAAGTATAAGTTTGGTGCCCAGGTCCCAGATAGTGAAGCGAGGGTCACTTCGCGAGACCGGGACCAGAGCAGAAGAGACCAGAAAAGTCCCGGACAGCGAAGCGAGGGTCACTTTCGAGACTAGGACCGGAGCAGAAAATTTCAGCTTCTACTAGCCGAATTAGGACAAGCCTAATTCACCCCAACAAACCCTAGCCGCTATAAATACATCAAGAAAACGTGCTTTTAAGGGAGAAGACTACTATGGAAAGATAGAACACTTTGGGAACATTTTTGGGAGGCAAGAACATCACGTGGAACAACTTTTGGAGGAGAAAATTATTGAGTTCTTCATTGCTTCATCGTTCTTTGTTGGTTGTGGTTGACATGATTATTAACGTTTATTAATTACATCTTCGTTAATTCGGATTATCATCTTGTGGTTGTTTCTTTAATTCTTGTTTTAACTTTTGAATTGTTGTAGCTACCAATTCACCCTACTATCTATGCTATGCTTGGGAAAGCCATGTTTAGATTAGAGTAGGATTAAAGAAGACTTGTTTCTGAACCCGTGGCTCGAGAAAAGATTTCGCGGTTAGGATAGGAATATACCTAACGGTCTTGCTTTGTTAAATACCGTATTATATTCATTCATGTTTAACCAAAAAATGGAATTTTGTCTAAAGCTATAATTTAGAAGAACACGGGTTACTGATAATCGCAAGAATGTATAAAAGAAAGTAATTTGGATAAACAGAATATAATTGAATAAAACAAGTAAACCAAAGTATATTCAGATCTTTCGTCCTCCTACAATTGTTCAGCCCTCTCCTTTTTATAGCTATTTTTGAGATATATGTCTTGCCTTTGTCATAATAAGGCCATTATGGGCAATTAATGAAATTGAATGCTACGTTACATAATCATTATATTCAAGACAGATTCTCTAATGTTTTTAGCATTTAAGGCTTATTAAATACTGTATTTGGACTCTCATGTGTTGTCAAATTCATTCCCTTGATTCTTCTTGATTCTTGAATTTAAATGTGTTGAATAGGTACGGGCGCTGAATCCTTTGAATGTCTGCCCGTGCCTCTTCCTTTGCCTTTGCTTGCATCCATTGCTACTCGTGCCTCTTGGCTAGTTGAAATTCTTTGACCATTTGACCAGTCTACGTGTCACGACACGTCATCTCCATACTACTTTAATATGTAAACTCAATTTTTCCAATACAGATAGTCCCCCCACTTGCCATTTATTCATCAATTGAATATTTGGGAAGTGGATTTCATTAAAATGGGAATTTTTGTCACCATTAATGCTGTGACAGAATTGACGCTTCAATTGTCACTTCCATTTAATGCGTTTCACACGTGTCACCTTCCTATTGGTTCTGCAATTTTGCAGCACCTTTTTAGGCTTTCTTTTCGGCTTCCCTGTTTACGAAGTGTCAGTTATCATTATTATGGTCCTTCCATCATTGCACTTTTCCCTTTGACGGTTGCTCATCAGTATAAATATAACTTCTTTCTTTGTCTTTACCTCATTATGTTTACTGAACACTTTATTTCTCAAATCTCTGTTTGTTTCTTCTTCGTATCGTCTTTTTTCATTATGTCTTCATCGAACCCTAACCCTAGAAGGGCTTCCATTGTTGATACCTTCCCTAGTGCTCTTAGTAGAGGTAGAAGGGGAGGTAGGCACCGTAGTTCGGGATCTGCACGAGGCTCTTCTATTTTATCTCCTAGTTCCGGTCCTTCTTCTAGAACTCAGGGTTCCCTTTCTCAAAAATCTTTCTCTAGGGGTAAAGAACCTTCTGAACCATTACGTGAGCCTTCAGTAGAAGAGATAGTCCCTACAGAATTGTCTTTTTATCATGACAGGGAATCTCTTAGGAATCAGGTTTCTACTATAGATCGTGCTGATGCTTTTCCCACTCAGATTACAAAAATTTTGGCTCCTGTAGTTCGCAAAGATTTCCATTGGAGTGATGACGTTCCTATTATTATTCCTAACCCAAATCAGAGAATCACTTCTTACTTGATGGGGTTTTCTTTTGTTTATACATACCCTTTCACCTTAGGTTTCAAACCAGCCATTGACCTAGTCATTCTTGATTTTTGTCGTTTCTTCGATGTTTGTTTGGGTCAAATTGGCCCAATCATATGGAGGGTTGTTGCCTGTTTAAGGCATTTAACCAATTTAGCTGGTGTTCCCTTTACTTTCCATCACCTAATTCATCTTTACTCCCCTAGGTTTTTTCGCAATGGTGTTTTCACACTAGTATCCAGGAGTAAGAGGGTTTTGGTGAGCCCTGAGGATGACAAGGACCGTGGCTGGTATGCCCGGTTTGTTGCTACCCCCACTGCTGGTTTAGTGGGTGAAGATAACGTTCCCTTCCCTGAGAAGTGGAACTTTGCACGTAAGTCTTTTATCCTGTTCGTGCCTTTTTTCCTTCAAGTTTATCAACTTTTCCAATTTTGCTTTTCTTGTTCCTTTTTTAGCAACCACGGGAGTTGTGGAAGATGTTCCCAATTTTCGTGGCTGGGTAGATAGATTACTGAAGACCGCACCAATGGATGGGAGGTCTTGAAAGACACTTTCTAACCATTTTGGTTGGAAAGTAAAGACTCATGGCAAGAGTTTCTTATTTTGTTTCATCTTTCATGCATATGTTTCTCTTTATGGCTCTAATTTCAATCCATCTTTTTAGCAGGATTTTCTATTCGAGGAGTTACTACCGAGGCAGTTGCGGCTTCCTGTGCCTCTTCGGGAACCCGTATCTCCTTGGAAAGGGCTCAAGAAATAGTCTTGGGTTCTTCGTCAAAGAGAAAAGCCGTTGAAGAAGTAGATTCCGAAGAAGAGGAAGATGGGAGCTCTTTGGTGACAAGGCCTCGAGCTCGAAGACGCATAATTTCCGATGACGAAGCAGAGGCGTCTCCCCATCATTCCGTTCCTCTTATTGAGTCTATTGAAGCCCGGTGGTAATTCCTGATGATGACGTTGACCCCGGTGATACTCGTGAGTCCATTGAACAGCTTTTTATTAGCGGTTTTGATAGTGGAAGTTTAGGGCCTGTTTTAGATGAAACACCCCTAGCCTGTTTTTCAACTCCCGTGCCTATGATTCCTTCGTTGCCACCCCCAGCTGTTACTGTTCCTTCCTCAATTGTTCTTACCTCGACTGTTCTTACCTCTTCTACCACTCCTCCTTTGACAATTCCACCTCCAATCGTTCATCATACTGAGGTGGGTTCTTCAAGTAGAAGTACCGCTATGAGGAGGGTGGTTATTGAGGTTCCTGCTGAGAGCAGCCTTTTGAGGAAATCAGGTCAGGCAGATGTATGGCTGGAGCCTTTGATTGGCCCAATTGAAAAAGCAATGCTGGAGAGCCATAGTTCCCTGACTCTGATGAACGATATTGTGCATGCTACCTTGAAGGTATTTACATTGTTTTTTTTTTACTATGTAATTTTTTTATCTTTGGCATTCTAATTTCTCTTTCCCCCTTTTGTTTTAGGCCAATCTTATTGCTACAGAAATGATGAACAGAATCCCCCTCTTGGAGCAGATAGCACGCGATTCTCAGTTAGAGGCATTCAATTGGAAGGAGCAGTTTGAGAGTTTACAAATTGATGTGGAATTCTTACAAGAGAGCAAGAGTACCTTAGAGCAGCAGGTGCGAGCTTTAACCTCAGAATTAGCAGTTGCAAAAGCTTTCTTAAGCCAAACAGAAAAAGAAAAAGAGCGTCTTGAGTCTTTCTTCTCAGAACAACTATCCAAGGCCAGTGAAGAAAATAGAGAGTTGAAGGTTCTCTTGAGTCAAAAAGAGACTTACTCTAGGGAGCTCGTGCAAAGCTTAACTCAAGCACAAGAAGACCTTCGAGTCTCTTCTGATAAGATGTGTACTTTAGAAAGCTCCCATGCCTCTCTTCAAATTTCTTAAAACTCTGCCCTGGCTGAAAATGAGGAGCTAAAGCATGAGATTGTTGATTGGGAAAGGGATTATGAGACCCTTGAAGAGAAATTTGCTATTGAGGCAAGTTAGGCATTTATGAACTCACGCCGTGATACCCTAATTGAAGCTGGCCAAGAAAATTTCAACTTAGAGTCTGAGTTGGCTAAGATCAATGAAACCATTGAGAAGGCTCAACAAACTCAAGATTTTCCTTCTCCTGTGGCCGAAGCTTCCGTGAATGTTGAAGTTGATATGGGTATCCCAACTCTTCCAAGCCCTGTCGAGCCTGTTTCTGCGAGTCAAGATCAACCCGCAACTATTGATGCACCTGCCCAAGTTGAGCCCATTGCTGATGCACCTTCTTCAGTTCAATCATCTTCTTAGTTATAAATGTAAACAGTTTGAATTCTCTCTTTTTTGCAGGTACCTTTTTGGAAGGTTATGTTTAAAACCCTTGGTCTCATTTGAGGGTTTATTTTGGAAAATTGTAATCAAACCCTTAGCTTTATTTGAGGGTTGATTTGGAAACGCAAGTCCCCAAGTCCTTTTATGGGGCAATCTATATAAATAATTCGTAGTTCTTCGGCTAAGTTTTTACTTAGTCTTAAACTTTAATATTTTAGAAGTTTTCTCGTTACTATCTTGAACTTCTATTTAATTTATTCTTGCCTTTATTTCTAAGGACTTATAGAATAATCTGCATTTTTATTCTTTAGAAAATGCTTCTGCTAACTTCATGAATAACTAAATTAAACAAGAATTTTATAAAAGAGGGCCCTTTTATATTTCGACACTGGATATTCCTTAGAAATAGTATCTCTTCAGGTGAACAGCGTTCCAATGCGAAGGTAGTATTTTTCCATCCATTGTTTCCAACTCATACGCTCCTTTGCCTGCAATGCCACAGATCCTATAGGGTCCTTCCCATGTTGGACTTAATTTTCCCGTATTAGCTGTCTTTGTAGATTGAAAAACCTTTTTGAGCACAAAGTCCCCAATTTTGAAAAATCTGAGGCGTACTTTCCGCTTGTAGTACCGTTCTATGACTTGCTTTTGTGCTGCCATTCTTACTAATGCAGCTTCCCTTCTTCCTTCAAGTAAATCGAGGCTTACACGCATTTCTTCATTATTAGACTCTTCTGTTGCATGTGCAAACCTCGTACTTGGCTCTCCTATCTCAACTGGAATTAAAGCTTCTGCTCCATAAATCAATGAAAATGGTGTTTCTCCCGTACTTGTTTTTGTTGTTGTGCGATATGCCCATAAAATACCAGGTAGCACTTCTGGCCAATTTTCTTTTGACTCTTCTAAGCTCTTCTTTAAATTATTGATAATAACCTTGTTCGTTGATTGTGCTTGCCCATTATCCACCGGATGATAAGGTGTAGATGTAATCCTTTTAATCTACCAACTTTGAAAAAATTCCGTGATTTGAGTTCTTATAAACTGAGGGCCATTATCACATACGATCTCCTTTGGTACACCGAATCATCATATGATATTTCGCCAAATAAAATCTTTGACTTCCTTTTCTCGTACCTGTTTGAATGCTCCTGCCTCTACCCATTTAGTAAAATAATCAGTGAGTACGAGCAGAAATTTTACTTGCCCTTTTGCTTGTGGTAATGGACCCACGATATCCATTCCCTATTTCATAAACAGCCACGGTGCAATGACTGGATGTAATAACTCCGCAGGTCTATGCATATTATTACCGTACCTTTGACATTTATCACATTAGGCCACGAAACTTTCTGCTTCTTCTTCTATTTTAGGCCAGTAATAACCTGCCCTAATTAAGGTTCTCACCAGTGATCTTCCTCCGACGTGATTCCCACAATGCCCCTCGTGTATTTCCCTCATTACGTACTCTGTTTGAGAAGGTCCGAGGCATCTGGCTAAGGGACCACCGAACATTTTACGATATAGGTTGCGCTGGTTTAAGTAGTACCGCGCAGCCTTTTTTCGAAGCGCGTGAGCTTTTTTCTTGTCATCAGGGATGGTTCCATACTGCAAAAAAGCAACAATTCATTCCTCCAATCCCAAGTTAAATTATTAAAATTTACCTCATTCTTGTCGGGGTCAAGAACTAAATGAAATAAATGAATAACCGAGGCACTTGCATCACTTGCTACGTCAGCCGCAGATGCGAGATTAGCTAAGGCGTCTGCTTCGAGATTTTCATCCCTTGGTATTTGTGTAACTTTCCAGGTTTGAAATTGCTTTATCAATTCCCGCACCTTTTCTAAATACTGTTGCATCCTTCATTCCCTGGCTGTATAAGTCCCCAGCATTTGATTAACCACGAATAGAATTTTGACTAAAGCTATAATTTAGAAGAACACGGGTTACTGATAATTGCAAAAATATATAAAAGAAAGTAATTTGGATAACCAGAATATAATTGAATAAAACAAGTAAACAAGTATATTCAGATCTTTCGTCCTCCTACAATTGTTCAGCCTCTCCTTTTTATAGCTATTTTTGAGATATATGTCTTGCCTTTGTCACAATAAGGCCATTATGGATAATTAATGACATTGAATGCTACGTTACATAATCATTATATTCAAGACAGATTTTCTAACGTTTTTAGCATTTAAGGCTTATTAAATACTGTATTTGGACTCTCATGTGTTGTCATATTCATTCCCTTGATTCTTCTTGATTCCTGAATTTAAATGTCTTGAATAGGTACGGGCGCTGAATCCTTTTAATGTCTGCCCGTGCCTCTTCCTTTGCCTTTGCTCGCATCCATTGCTACTCGTGCCTCTTGGCTAGTTGAAATTCTTTGACCATTTGACCAGTCTACGTGTCACGACACGTCATCTCCATACTACTTTAATATGTAAACTCAATTTTCCCAATACAGTTCATGCTAAACTCAATATCATAGGAATATAGGATTGATATATTATGGACAGGCGAGTAGTATTGTGGGAACATGCTATTCATGTAAACGATCCGGTTAATTAGCAACCATAGATAATCTGGATTAACAAGTGTGATTATTGAACTCAATAGGATTGATAAACCAACCACAACCCTGTAATCTTTATCTCCTCTGAATTAGAATCTCATCATACACATTTGCATTCTTGATAAATTAGTTGTTACATGTTTAATTCCGCAATAGTAGATTAATAGAAAAACATCACTCTTGATTATCTTGGACAATTAGCTGATTTTAGTTTTCTTAATTAACAATTGATCTAAGACTCTGTGGGTTCGACATCCGACTTTCCAGTCACTTTATTACTTGACGGCCACGTATACTTGCGTGTACTTGGAGAACCACCAGCTCCAACTCCCCTCCATTTCCTAGTCTCTCCATTTCTCCAAGTTCCTAAACGGAGAGGAGTGAAATCCTTGTGTTTACAAGTCAACATGCGAGTTTTGAGATTTTAAGGACTTCATAGAAGTGGGTTGATAGGGATGTGAGGAAAAACTTTATATTTTCTGATAGGGATGCAGTTCTCTCTAATTAAAAGGGTTGCATAAATAATTTTACAGGGACTTATATATCATGGCCAATATAATTGGCCATATTGTGCAAGTAATGGATTGTTAATCGTTTCTTTATAATGAATTTGCAGCGATGTAAAAATTTCGTATAGTTTTATGCCTTTAAAGCACGCTTACGAATATTTTGAAATATTGATTTGCGAGTCAACAACGACGATGAATTAGAAAATATTGTATGATCGTGTTGTAGAACTTTTCGGTGGATAGGTGGAGTGGATGCCTCAAGAAAGACCCTTTTGTCATGGGAGAAAGTTTATTCTCCTAATTCTGCTAGTGGCTTTAATGTGCTTGACCTTTATACTTGGAATGTAAACTGCTATGAAGTCTATGCAGGAAGAAGGATAAACTTAGGTTTCAATGGATTCACATACTATGAGAAGAGAACCACTGTGTGACACCTATTCAAAGAATACATCTTAGATGGTGCAGAAAATTGTAAAGGCTATATGTTATATTAAAGATGCTGGGTCCATAATGCATGAAGTTGTTAGTTGGAGTTCCTTCTCTATCAAAATGATGTACCAAGCAATAAGGGGAGCTTTCAGAAAGTCACCTCGAGCAAGCTCACTTGTAATAACTTAAGTGCTCCTAACTGGATCGCTCTACTGAATTTGACTCTACAGAGTATGCTGCTTACAAGGAATAGACAGGTTGCATGGGGGAGTCACTGATAATCTAGTACTCTCTCCGTTTCAATTTATTTGAACCTATTTGATTAGGTACGAAATTTAAGAAAAAAAAAAGATTTTTGATATAATAATCCATAGATATTTATATGGCTATAAATCATCTAATTAAGGGTAAAAGAAGAATTTTAAAGTCAAATTGTTTCCAAATTTAAAAAGAGTTCATTCTTTTTTAAGCTAACTAAAATAAAATAAGTTTATTCCTTTTGAGACGGAGGAGTGTGCCCTTTGTGTAATGAGGATGGGGAGTCAATGGATCGTTTGTTCTTTAGTTGTATTAAATCTGCCAGAGTTTGGAGGAAAATACTAAGTTGGCAAGGAATACTCAGCCAAGCACTCAATAACAACAACAGACTCATGTAATTTCACAAGTGGGGTCTGAGGAGGGTAGTATGTAAGTAGACCTTACCCCTACCTTCAAGAAGGCAGAGATGCTGTTTCCGAAAGACCTTGGCTTAGGAAAGATAAAAGAAAGAGTAGCAGCAAGCACACCAATTAGAAATCGAAGCAAAAATACAAAGATACAAAACTAAAATTGAGTACTGCAATCAGAAGGCCAGAACGAAAGAAACGACAAATAATCACAAAAGTTAATGAATACGAAAATACATAAATAACACTAACTCATGTACTAAAGCTACTGTCACAGACAAGGACAACACTAGGCGACCTATCGTAACCCTTTACCTTTATTCTCAACCTCCACACTTTTATATCTATGGTCATGCCTCAGTGAGTTGGGGCAACGTCATATCTTGCCTTATCACCTCTCCCCAATACTTCTTTGGCTTACCTCTACCTCTCTTAGGCCCTCCACTGCCAACCTCCCACACCTCCTCACCGGTGCATCTGTGTCTCTGCTCTTCACATGCATGAACCATCTAAGTCCCGCCTCCCGCATCTTGTCCTCCACAGGGGCCACGCCCACCTTGACCTGAATAACTTCATTTCTTATTTTATCTAGTCAGGTATGCTCATACATCTATCTCAATATCCTCATTTCAGCTACCTTCATCTTTTTGACATGGGAGTTCTTGACTGGCCAACACTTCATCCCATATAACATAGTCGGTCTGGCAACCGCTTTTTAAAACTTACCTTTAAGTTTAGGTGGAATATTCTTATGACACAAAACACCTAAAGTGAGCCTCCATTTTATCCATCACGCCCCAATACGATGTGTAACATCCTTGTCGATCTCTTTATTTCCTTGTATAACCGACCCAAGGTATTTAAAATCCTCTCTCCTAGGGATGACTTGAGAATCAAGCCTCACTTCTCCGTCCACAACCTGAGTCATACCACTAAACTTGCACTCCAAGTATTCTATTTTGGTCCTGCACAACTTGAAACTTTTAGACTCCAATGTGTGCTTCCAAATCTCTAACCTCTCGTTAACACCGTCTCGCGCCTCTTCAATCATAATAATGTCATCTGCAAAATAATATGCACCACGACACCTCTCCTTGTATGTGGCACGTCACACGTCGATCGCCAAGGCAAATAGAAATGGACTGCGGGCGACCCCTAATGCAACCCCATCAAAAATATTCGGAAGTGTTCCGAGTTCTTTTATACAGTCCTCATTCGATTCTTAGCTCCATCATACATGTCCTTAATTGCCCTAATGTAAGCCACAGGAACACTACTAGCCTCCAGACATCTCCATAGAACCTCCCTTGGCACTTTATCATAAGCCTTCTCTTAGTCGATGAACACCATATATAAATCTATCTTCCTCACCCTGTACTGCTCCATCAACCTCCTAACAAGATGAATAGCTTCCGTAGCCGAACGTCCTGGCATAAATCTGAATTGGTTTTCAAAAATATCCACATTCCTTCTCAACCTCAGCTTCACCACCCTCTCCCAGACTTTCATAGTATGGTTTAGTAACTTGATGCCCCGATATTTGTTAAAACTTTGGATGTCACCCTTGTTCTTATACAGCGGGACGACGTACTCCATCTCCATTCTTCTAGAATCTCCTTCGTCCTAAAAAATGACATTAAATAACCCAGTGAGCCACTCAAAGCCCGTCCTACCCACGCTCTTCCAAAATTCCACTAGGATCTCGTCAGGGCCAGTCACTCTCCCCTTGCTCATCTTACTCATTGCTCTCTCAACCTCCTCAAATCTTATACGCCTACAATACCCAAAGTCTCGATGACATTCAGAGTGTTCCAAGTCTCCTAGCTCAATGTTCCTACCCCCTTCTTCGTTCAAGAGTTTATGAAAGTAAGTCTGCTATCGACGTCAAATAAGTGCCTCATCCAACAAAACTCTGCCACCCTCGTCCTTGATGCACTTCACTTGGTCTAGGTGACGAGCCTTCCTTTCTCTCACCTTGGATAGCTTGTACAACTTCTTATCCCCTCCTCTACAACCGAGTTCTTCATACAAGCGTTCAAACGCCTTGGTCTTGGCCGCAGTAACTACTAACTTCGCTTCCTTCTTGGCCATATTATACCGCTCCCTATTCGTCCTCTTCGCCTCCTCATCCACGCTCTCCAGAAGCTTTAGATATGCCGCTTTTTTGGCCTCCACTTTAACTTGAACCTCAATACTCCACCACCAATCCCATTTACGGCCAACAGATGAGCCCATCGAGACCCCAAAAACCCTTTAGCAGCCTCCATAATGCAATTCGTGGTCGCGGTCCACATACTACTCACGTCCCCACTACTCATCCATGCTCCCACAGCCAGTAACTTATCTCCCGACTCCTGTGCTCTATCGTTAGTCAAGGCTCCCTACTTGATCCTAGGTAGATCAAATACAACCCTCTTTCTTCGCTTTCTCATGATCTCCAAGTCCATGACCGGAAGCCTTTATTGAATCGTGAGGTTCTCACTTGGGATGACCTTACAGTCCGCGCATAGACCTTTATCGGACTTCCTGAAGAGTAGATAATCAATCTGGGTCCTGGCCATCGAATTCTGAAAGGTGACCAAGTGCTCCTCCTTCTTTTGAAAACTAGAGTTAGCTATCACCAAGTGAAAACCCTTAGCAAAATCCAGTAGGGATGTGGCACCTCCGTTTCGAACTCCAAAACCGAAACCGCCGTGCACGTTGTCGTAGCCCCCAGACGTCGCCCCAATATGGTCATTAAAATCCTCTCCTATGAAAAGCTTCTCAATGTGCGAAATACCATGCATAGTCTCATCAAAATCCTCATTTTAGGTGAGTACGCACTAATCACGTTTAGAGTAAAAAACCCCAACAACTAGCTTAATGCCCATCAACATGTCATTCACCCTCCTAACCTCTACCACTAGCTCCTGAAGATCCCTATCAACCCAAATATCTATCATGTTCTTTCTCCCCACGCGTCCAGAGTACCAAAGCATAAACCCATCTACATCGCATGCCTTATCTCCCACCCATGTAGTCTCCTGTAGACAAGCTATATTGACCTTCTTCTTATGGAGAATCTTCGCTAACTCTAAGGACTTTCCCGTCAAAGTCTCTATATTCCAAGACCCACCCCGCAACCCGGAGGCATCTTTACTACCCTTACCCCCAACACCCCCACCCCCTGAGGACCCCTCCCCCATCCCCTCCTCTGAGGACATGACCTTACCTTACCATCGTTTAGTACAACCACTAAAATCTAATACACTCTAAGCAGGAACTACCACAGAAGTAGCGGCGAACTAATGAACTAAAAGGAACAAAAATAAGGGCACGACTAATGAACTAGGAATGATAGTAGCAGCAAGGACTCAACCAATCACACAACAAGATGAATTGCTCTGGGCAGTGGACAATGTAAAGGGTAGGAATGCATCTGCAGAAGTCTATACGATGGCACTGGCAGCTATTATCTATCAGATATGGCAGGAGAGAAATGTTAGGGCGTTTCAAGGAAAGCAGAGGTCACCAGCAATCCTTATCAGGCAGATCTTATAAGAGGTGGTTTGCAGAGGATCAATGTATAGCTGGCTAGCAAGGAAGCTAGGGACTTTAAATTTCTATCCTTAGTACAAGCAAACAGATGAGTAGCTAGAGTTGTTTGAGATTGAGGTCCTGTCCGATCTCAGTTTATTTGTATTTTTTTGGTTTTTTTGACGCTATACATATTACTATTGGTAAATAAAATTCTTTTAATTACAACAACAAATAATGTGAGTCAAAGAGGATTTTCGCTAAAATTGAGGCAGTCCACTACCAAATGAATTTCATGCATCACGTGCAATGACAAGCAAATCAAAGTGTTCGGCATGATGGAACCCAATCTACATATCTATATAATTGAGGAAACGGATCGGTGATGTGGCACTCTCTAATTTCAGAAAACATAATTTTCTTTTTTGTCAAATATTTGACCATTTTTCTCTATTTAAAATTTTTAAAAAAGGAAAACTTGAAAAGATACAAACATTTTGAAAGGTTTTGTCCTAATAAGTAACTAACCTCTTCTCTGAATCTTTGTGTCCAATATAAATAAGTAACCAACTTCTGCTTCCAACCGTTACTTTTTCAAAAAAAATTAAAAAAACAACCTTGTGTATATAAACACTAAAAATACAACAGTCTTGTATAATATATTTTCTTGTCCATTTCAGTGGCTAATTCTTCTTCTTCTTCTTCGTGAGAGAGAAAAATGCAATCAAAGGGTACCTCCAAAGAACGATTCTAACAAACCACTCTGCCTACCGTGATAGTGTGAAATATATTGTGCAAAATACGGAGAACGGATATAAAAGTGTAAGGCAGTAAAAAAACAGTGATTTGAAAAACAAAAAGAAGATAAGGGTAATCTCAACCAGCCTTCATTCATAACGAGTGCTCTTCCATTAAAAAAGCAGTAGAAAACAGAACTACACAAGGAACTACCCAAGTCAAAATATAAATGATTTCTTCTTCTCAAGATCAGAAGTGAAAGCCATAGCAATGGGAAGTTAAAGACTCAGCTTTAAGCCGTGCAAATGCCAAAATATATGAGAAGAAAGATGAAGATATACATAGAGGTTAGCCATAGGGTAAATTTCTATGCATTTGGTCTATGTTAAATTGTAATTGGACATAACATAGTGATTTCAACGAGAGAAAATTATACCCATTAATTCCAAACTATTTACCCTTTAATACTCAGGCCCAAACTATTTTCTACTCCTACCCATGAAGCCCAAACTATTTACCCGATTTTTTATTTATTCTATTAAATAGCTCTTCTTTCAACACGAGAATTTGGACGAGGGCACATATTGATCCACATGTGGTTTCACTCGTGTTCCCTACTGTGCGTGCTTTTGAAGAATCAGTGCTTTGATTCAATTCCATCAATCTAAACTCTCAGCGTTTTCTGAATCAAAGCACTTTTGAAGAATCAGTGCTGCTTCAATTCCATCCATCTAAAAGAATCAGTGCTTTGAAGAATCAAAGCACATAATCTAAAAATGCTAAAGATTTTGACTATATCTTGATTATGATCAATTTATTTCTGCTCGCAATTTGAAATTAAAAATATTTGAATCCAAACGTTTTGGTAGGGGTAAAGATTTTGACCTTCTTATTACCAACGCTCAAACTAACGAAGATTATGTGGATCAATTCTGCTCCACTAATGAAAATGGCTAGTTTCAATTCTGCTCCACTTTTTCTTGATTGTTCTTTCCCTAGCTCTTGCTCTTGCCTTGGCTTCAGATTTTTATTTTGAAGATTTCTTGTTTGATTTTAAGTGGGTGCTGTTAAATATTGCTTATAATACCTTCTGAAGTTCATACTGAAATTTGATAGCATTTGGAGCTGATTTGAGGTGATTGAGATCGAAATTTTCAGTTGAATATCGAAGAAGAACACAGCTACCCAATAGTATACTGCTACAGTATACAATATGTTGTAGGAGTATATAGCTATACTGCAACAGTATACTATTATAATTTACCATATACTGCAACGATATATTGTAATAATCGAAGAACAACACAGTTACCTAACAGTATACCGCTACAGTATACAATATACTATAGGAGTATATAGTTATACTGCAACAATATACTATTATAGTATACAATATATTGTAATAGTATACTGTAATAATATGCAATATACTGTAACAGTATGCTGTAATAGTATACAATATACAATAATAGTATACTTATTACCCATAAATTCACTTGCCTTTTCCCTTTTAATTTGCTTTAAGCTTTTACCCAGCGTGAGGGGCAAATTGAAAATGCAAAAAAAAAAAAGTATTATAGTATGCTATATAATGTAACGGTATACTCTTACAATTAGATCCTTTTAGAATTTTTTGAAATTTTTATTGACAACTGATATTATTTCAGTTTAATAATTGAATTAATTTTTTTTAACTCTTTGCGTACAATTGTATACCCTGTTGGTATAGCTATATACTATACTGGTATCATATGTTAGTTAATATTTTTTGGTTGTATTAGCTACATTTAATTGGTACACAATTTGATTTTTCTTTAGTAATAGTATAAAAAAATAGTGAAACAGTAAATGAAATTAGATTATGAAGAGAAAAAGAATATAAAAAAAAGAAGTTAAATGAAATTAGAAAAGGAAAAAAGAAAAAAAAAAGAAAAAAACGAGAAAAAAGAAAAGGAGAAAAGAAAAAAAAGAGAAAAGAAGCATAGAAATAAAAAAGAATTGGAGAATAAAGAAAAAATTTCCCACAAAAACTACTATGGGTAGGAAATGTAATTAGTTTGTGGGTAGAAAAATAAATGGATAAATAAGGGTAAATAGTTTTGTTTTTGTGGGTAACTGTGTCAAAACCCTATATATATATATATATAACTTATTTTTTTGTTAATATCTTAAAATAGATTTACTAGAAAAAACGTATAGTCGATTATAAAATAATTAGAAAACATATGAAAAAAGCGTTTAGATTATTTTAAAGAATCGTATAATATGACTGATTTTATTCATATGTACATTGTTTACATAAAATTGATGATATGAAGATTGTTGGAGCTGATCATACAAAATTTTTATATTTGTTGTTTAATCAATCAAATTATAACTTCTTTTTGGTATACACATACATGAAAACTTCATCATAATTTTAACTATCTTTACAAAATATATATATATATATATATATAGCTAATTCTTCAAGATCGCGCGAAGCGCGGATAATCACTAGTTTCTTATATACTACAGCTGCGCCAACAATTTTTCCTATATTAGTTGTTGAATATTAGGGTTCACATGTGAGACTATATTGATGATGCTTGGTCTTCCTATTCACTATTTTGTTAATAAACAAACTATGATCGTACAATGTATCAGAGGTAGATATAGCTTATAAGGTGCCGGTTCGGCCGAACCTAGTGACTTTTTCGTAATCACTGTATTTGTACTAGGAAATTCATTATAGATGTATAAATATTTAATTGCGAACACAGTAACTAAGAAGAGGTATGGATTCTGTGGCAAATTTAGAACCGGTAAACTTTAAATCCTTGCTCCACCTCTCGTTGGGAAAGAAAAAAATCCCGCCAAGGAATAATATCCATGGTAAGTAATAACAGCACAAGTGAGTAACAACAAAATCATATATTTTAACGGCGTAAAATATAATACCCGAGCGGAGAAATATATTACCATTAAAATATTACAACTTGGTAGTGTCAAGAGAATAATACAACTTCAAAAGAAATAATATTTTTTATTTTAAACACCACACTACGATATTACTCTCACTTTTTATTTATCTCACAGACTACAATATGTGGATTACTCTCTCTACGCTCTATTAAGTTTACTGTGATTTTGGGTGTATTGGAAAGAGGGTATTGAAGCTCCTTATATAGACGCCTCCAGCGTTGAACCAACCAGTCAGAATGTTTGCATATGCAATTTGCATATTGCATATTGCAATACCAAAACCAATTGTTCCATCAAAATCAGTTGCCGCCCACCATTGCTTTCTTTTCCACCAATCACATTTTTTCTTTAGTTTTTTTTCTTTCTCTTTTATTTGATGAGGCTGATCCCACAAATCTCTCTCTTAATTTTGATTTTTCTTCTGCATTCCATGTCTTGATCTCACTCTGAAAATCTTCAAACTTGAGAGGCTTTGTAAAAATATACGTAGCTTGATCATGACGCTTCACATATTTGAGTTGGACTTCCTTCTTGGCAATGCATTCTCTGATGAAAGTGATACCTTGTATCTATATGCTTGCTTCAATCATGATACACTGGATTCTTCGCGAGTGCCTAATTGGATTTGTTATCAATACAAATCGTTGTAGCTTCAATTTGTGGCAAATTGAGCTCAATCAATAATCTTCTTAGCCAAATAGCTTGACAAGTACATGATGTTGCTGCTACATATTTGGCTTCACAAGTCGAGAGAGTAACTATGGATTGTTTCTTTGAACTTCAACAAATAACAGAATCACCCAAGAAAAACACAAAGCCAGTTGTGTTTTTTTCTATCATCAATATCTCCAGCATAATCATTATCACAAAATCCCATAAGATTGAAATAACTAGAAGAAGAATAAAATGGCCCAAAGTCAATTGTACTTCTTAGGTAACGAAGAATTCTTCTAGTGACTTTCAAATGAGTGGAGGTAGGAGCTTTCATGAAGAAACTTGCTACTCCAACTGCAAAGAGTATATCTGGCCTGATACAAATCAAGTACCTCAAACTTCCCACAAGACTTCTGAAAAATGTGGGATTCACTTTTTCTCCTTCATCAAACTTGGACAATTTTGTCCCACTCTTCATCAGTGTGTTCACGGTATTGCAATCGAGCATGTTGAACTTCTTCAATAACTCTATTGTGTAGCTTTCTTGAGAGATAAAAATTCCATCCTCCATCTGCTTCACTTCTAGGCCCAAGTAGTATGACATGAGCCCTACGTCCGCCATCTCCAACTCACACGATATATCTTTCTTAAAAGCTTCAAACAAACTTGGGTTATTACCCGTGAAAATAAGATAATCAATATAAATACAAACAATCAAGATATCTCTATTAGTATAAACTTTAAGGTAAAGAGCATATTCATGGAGACAGCGAGTAAACCCATTTTCTTGAAAATACTTGTCGGTGCAACTATTACATGCTCATGGGGCTTGCTTTAATACATATAAAGCTTTCTTCAACCAAAACACTTTATCTTCATGGTTTTCGAGTACAAAGCCCAATGGTTGTTCAACATAGACTTCTTCTTCAAGATAGCCATTCAAGAAGACTGACTTGACGTCTAGTTGATGGATCTTCCACTTTATTTGTGCCGCCATAGAGATCGACAAACAAATAATCTCCATACGGGGAAAGGTGCATAGAATTCTTCATAGTCAATGACTTGCCTTTGCTTGTAGCCTTTAGCCACAAGTCGTGCCTTGTATCTCTCCACATCTCCATCAACATTCTTCTTTGTCTTGTATACCCATTTTACTCCAATTGCTCGATGACCCTTGGGAGGAGTTGTTAACTCCCAAGTGTGATTCTTCTCTATTGACTCGATCCCTCCTCCATGGATTGGCTCCACCTTTTGTCTGTAATAGCTTCATCAAAATTCATTGGTTCACTGTCAGCGAAGAGACAATATAAAAAATCAAAATCTGTAACTTCTTCGGCGCCATCATAGAGCTCTTGAATACTCATCGTCCTTTGCAGTTTTTCATTTGAACTTTGTTGAGGAAGCAGATGCAACATTGGTTGGAGAAGGAGGTGGAATTGTATCCTGCACATGATCCACAGTCTCTGGTTCTTCTTCATCACCAAGGATGGAAGAAAATCTTATGAAGTTTCTTCCTGAGCTTCCCAATTCCGTGCCAATTCTTCATCAAATTAAACATCACGACTTACCACCACCTTGATGCTGCTTGGGTTGTATAACTTGTAGCCTTTTGAACTTGTATCATACCCAACAAACACATGCTTGACACTTTGATCGTCAAGTTTAGCTCTCCCTTGTTGTGGCATATGTGCATAGGTTATGCTCCCAAAGATTCTCAAGTGCTTACACTTGGCTTTCTTCCACTCCATGCTTCTTGAGGAGTTTGATCCCTAACATTTCTTGTTGGAGACCTGTTGTTTAAATAAACTGCACAAGAAACAAATCCGGCCCAAAATTACTTGGGCATACTTTTAGCTTTCAAGATACATCTAGCCATATTAAGAATCGTTTGATTCTTTCTCTCTGCAACTCCATTTTGGTGGGGTGAATAAGGTACCGTTAGAGGGATATGAATTCCATGAGACTGACAAAAGTCATTAAATTCTTTTGAAGTGAATTCACCTCCTCCATCGGACTATGAAGTTATTATTTCATAGCCACTTTCTTTTTTTTCACGAGAACTTTGAAATTTTTAAAAGCACAAAATCTTCAGATTTTTTATTCAAGGAATAAATGTCACGACCCGGATTTCCCACCCTCGGGAGTCGTGATGGCGCCTACTAATAGAAGCTAGGCAAGCCAATTAACTTAACACTTCTCTCATTATCACTAACAAAATAAATAAGAACGAGGCAATCAACATAAAAGCGGAAATCTCGAAACATAAATAACAGAAACCAAGTACGAAATTTCAAATACACCTCTACCCAGATCTGGTGTCACTAACTCACGAACTTCTACTGTATGCTAAATACAAAGTCTGAATGAGAGTACAGTACTGTCTAATCCGATACAAGGGAAATCAAACAAAAGACCGGGATAAGAGAGACTCCGGGCCATACGGACGCCAGCAAGCTACCTCGGAATCTCCGGACTGAAGTAAGCTCCCAACGCTCCTACTGCTGACCAAAGGCTCTTGCTCCGGTACTATGATCTGCGCAAAAAGCACAAAAGTGTAGCATCAGCACAACCGACCCCATGTGCTGGTAAGTGCCTGGCCTAACCCCGCGAAGTAGTGACGAGGCTAGACAGGGCCTACCAAAAGCAACCTGTGCAGATAAATATATACAAGGCAACAGAAAATAACAACGGAGAATATCAACTAAAAAGGGGAAGGGGGCATGCTCGGGAAGGATACAGCGAATACAGATCAATGCATATAACAACGAAGCTATCTCCATACCATAGCTCATATATATAAGTGGTCGGCACGCCACACGATCCCATTTCTTAATTCATAAGTGGACGGCGTGCCACACGATCCCATTTCATAATATATAAGTGGTCGGCGTGCCACACGATCCCATTTTATAATATATATAAGTGGTCGGCGTGCCACACGATCCCATTTTATAATATATATAAGTGGTCGGCATGCCACACGATCCCATTTTATAATATATATAAGTGGTCGGCGTGCCACACGATCCCATTTCATAATATATATAAGTGGTCGGCGTGCCACACGATCCCATATTATAATTCAAAATATCTGACTTTGTAAAGAAGGCCCCATTAGGGGAATTCGACAACATAACACTTTAACCCGGCAAGGGTACAACTAACAGCCCAACTATCCCAACAAGGGAGAGTACATAATAATAGTCTACACGTCCCGGCAAGGGAATAATCACAACACATCCTCTTTTGAATCATTTCTTTCTCAACTATCACATTCTTGTTCGAGCCAACGCTCCAAAATATACCAATCACAATTCTTTCCTCAACCGTTCACATTATATGAAATTTATTCATTAGACAAGGTTGTGGTGTCACATCATTCGAATTAAAAGCAATTAAGATTCACGGTCATGCTAGACGTCGATGTATAGAAACTCGTCACCATGCCTATACACCGTACTCCACATTTAGCAAGTAGCAAATAACATCCTAATCCTATTCCCTCAAGCCAAGGTTAGAACAAACACTTACCTCGGTCCGAAGAATAGCAATCAATCCTCAATTACCGCCTTTCCTCTACAATCCAACTCCGAAACAACGGTATCTAGTCATAATTAGTTCAATAATATCAATAAGGGCTCAAATAGTCTAGGAATGAATTTTCCAACCATTCTCCCAAAATACCAAAATTCGACACCGGTCCCATATGGTCCAAACATGAGGCTCGGACCAAAACCCAATCATCCATAACCCCACGAGTTCAAATATTTAATTTATTTCAAGATTCGACCCCAAATTGAGGTTGAATCACCCAAAATTCCCAAAAACCTAACTCTACCCAAAACCCTTAATTTCTACTTTGATTTCATGATTTAAGGCTAGGAATTTAGTAATTAGATAAAGAAATAATGAGGGAATGATGTTAAGATTACTTACCCAAAGAGTTATGGAGGAAGGAGAGCTTGAATTCCGTCTATGGAGGGTTTAAGAGAAGAGCTCGTGTGAAAAGTGAAGAAAAATCCCGTCACTGGTTCTGTTTTTAGACTTCAAAATAACTGGGCGAATTTGCCCTACGCGATCGCGGATGTAGGGAAGCGATCGCTAAGGGTTACACAGAATGGTCAACGCGTTCGCGTGGGTTGTAATGCGATCGCGTAAGGGAATACTGGGGGGGGAGGGGAGGGGCCAAAACTTGGTCTATGCGATCGCAATCCTACTGGTGCGAACGCATTGAAGGAAATGCTAAGGCAGTGCAATCGAGTGATCAAGTATGCGAGCGCGAAAGAGTAAAGAGCCAAAGGTACGCGATCGCGGGCTGAAGATTGCGATCGCGTAAGAGGAAATCACTGGGCAAAAATTGCAGAATTTCTGCTATGTTTTCCTAAGTCAAAACATCCCGAAACACCTCCGAAAGCACTCCCGAGCCCTCGGGGCTCCTAACCAAACACACACACTAACTCAATAACATCCTACGAACCTACTCGAGCGATCAAATCGCCAAAATAATATCAAAATCAATGGATCAAGCCTCAAAATCATCATTATCATTTCAAACTTCTTAAACTTCTAACTTTAGATATTTAGGTCCGAAACACGTCAAATGACGTCCGATTTCGACCTAACTTTACAGAAAGCGCTTAACACATATTTAAGACTTGTACCGGGCGTCGGAACCAAAATACGAGCCCGATACCATAGTCTTTTAATAAATTTTTATTTCCATTTTCCTTAAGAATTTCAGAAAAACAATTTCACAGAAAAATTCATTTCTCGGGCTCTCGACCTCGAAATTCGACTTTGGGCATATGCCCGAGTCTCATATTTTTCTACGGACCCTCCGGGACCGCCAAATTACAGGTCCGGGTCCGTTTACCAAAAATATTGACCAAAGTCAACTTTAGCAATATTAATATCAAAATTCTTCAAATTTTTCACAAAGTTCACATAGTTCGACATAAAAACTTTCCGGCTTCGCGCCCGGACTGCGCATGCAAATCGAGGCAACTAAAAACGAGGTTTTTAAGGCCTCGGAAGCACGGAAGTAGGAAGAAGTCCGGTGATGAACCTTTGGGTCGTCATGTTCTCCACCTCTAAAACAACCGTTCGTCCTCGAACGGACAAAAGAAGGAAGTACCTGAGTCGGGAAATAGGTGAGGATAACGGCTCCGCATATCAGACTCGGACTCACATGTCGATGCCTCAAGAGGCTGACCTCTCTACTGAACACGTACCTATGGAAAACTCTTCGACCTCAACTGTCGAACCTGCCGGTCTAGAATGGCTACCGGCTCCTCCTCGTAAGACAGATCCTTGTCCAACTGGACAGTGCTGAAATCTAACACGTGGGCTGGATCGCCGTGATACCTCCGAAGCATGGACACATGAAACACTGGATGCACGGCTGACAAGCTGGGCGGCAAGGTAAGTCTGTAAGCTACCTCTCCCACACGATCGAGAATCTCAAACGGGCCAATGAACCTAGGGTTAAGCTTGCCCTTCTTCCCAAATCTCATCACGCCCTTCATAGGCGACACTCGGAGCAAGACCCGCTCACCAACCATGAAAGCTACATCTCGAACCTTACGATCCGCATAACTCTTTTGCCGCGACTGAGCCGAACGAAGCCTGTCCTGAATGATCTTGACCTTATCCAAGGCCCCCTGAACTAAATCTGTACCCAATAATTGAGCCTCTCCCGGCTCATACCATCCGACTGTAGTCCGACATCGCCTACCATATAACGCCTCATATGGAGCCATCTGAATGCTGGACTGGTAGCAGTTGTTGTAGGCGAACTCTGCTAAAGGTAAGAACTGGTCCCACGAGCCTCCGAAATCAATGACACAGGCTCGGAGCATATCCTCCAATATCTGAATAGTCCTCTCGGACTGGCCGTCCGTCTGAGGATGGAACGCTGTGCTCAACTGAACCTGGGTGCCCAACTCCTGCTGAACTGCCCTCCAGAAGCGCGTGGTAAACTGCGTACCCCGATCCGAAATAATAGATACCGGCACCCCATGAATGCGAACAATCTCTCGGATGTAGATCTCAGCTAACCTCTCCGATGAATAAGTGGCTGCAACAGGAATAAAATGCGCGGACTTGGTCAGCCTATCAACAATGACCCAAATAGCATCAAACTTCTTCCGAGTCATCGGAAGTCCAGTAACGAAATCCATAGTAATCCTCTCCCACTTCCACTCGGGAAGCTCAATCCTCTGAAACAACCCACCAGGCCTCTGATGCTCATACTTAACTTGCTGACAGTTCAAACACCGAGCCACATATGCAACAATATCTTTCTTCATCCTACGCCACCAATAAAGCTGCCGCAAGTCCTGATACATCTTCGCGGCGCCCGGGTGAATAGAATACCGAGAACTATGGGCCTCCGCTAAGATCAACTCTCGAATCCCATCGACATTGGGCACACAAACTCGCCCCTGCAACCTGAAAACACCATCATCACCTAAGGTCACCTTCGTGGCACCTCCACGCTGCACCGTGTCTCTCAGGACACACAAATGGGGATCATCAAACTGCTGATCACAGATACGCTCCAATAATGAAGAACGAGCGACCGTACAAGCTAACACTCTGCTAGGCTCAGAAATGTCCAACCTCACAAATCGATTGGCCAGGGCCTGAATATCCAAAGCAAGCGGTCTCTGGCTGACCGGAACATAAGCAAGACTACCCATGCTGGCGGATTTCCTACTCAATGCATCGGCCACCACATTGGCTCTCCCCGGGTGGTACAAAATAGTAACATCATAGTCCTTCAATAGCTCCAACCACCTCCTCTGCCTCAAGTTCAACTCCTTCTGCTTGAACAAGTATTGCAGACTCTTGTGATCCGTGTACACCTCACACGTCACACCATATAGGTAATGCCTCCAAATCTTCAAACCATGAACAATGGCTGCCAACTCGAGATCATGAACCGGGTAATTCTTCTCGTGGATCTTCAACTGCCTCGAAGCATAAGCAATGACTCTGCCATCCTGCATCAATACTGCACCAAGCCCAATACGGGAAGCATCACGATAGACTGTATAAGGCCCTGAACCTGTGGGCAAAACCAATATCGGTGCCGTAGTCAGAGCTGTCTTGAGCTTCTGAAAGCTCGCCTCACACTCGTCCGACCATCTGAACTGGGCACCCTTCTAGGTCAATCTGGTCATCGGGGCTGCGATAGATGAAAACCCCTCCACGAACCGGCGGTAGTAACCTGCTAACCCCAAGAAACTCCGAATCTCTATAGCTGATGCTGGTTGAGGCCAATTCTTGACTGCCTCAATCTTCTTCGGGTCCACCTGAATACCCTCTGCTGATATAACATGACCCAGAAATGCAACCGAACTCAACCAGAACTCGCACTTCGAGAACTTCGCATACAACTGACTATCCTTCAGAGTCTGAAGAACCACTCTGAGTTGCTGCTCGTGCTCCTCCTGGCTGCGGGAGTACACCAGAATATCATTAATAAAGACTATCACGAACATGTCCAAATACGGCCTGAACACTCGGTTCATCAACTCCATGAATGCTGCTGGGGCATTGGTCAACCCAAACGACATGACCAGGAACTCATAATGCCCGTACCGAGTGCGGAATGCTGTCTTAGGGACATCGGATGCCCTAATCTTCAGCTGGTGGTAGCCAGATCTCAAGTCTATCTTTGAAAACACTTTTTCACCCTGAAGCTGGTCAAACAAATCATCAATCCTCGGCAGTGGATACTTGTTCTTTATCATCACCTTGTTCAATTGCCGGTAATCAATGCACATCCTCATCGATCCATCCTTTTCAGTTCACCATCGGCACCTATCAGCGCACCACCACTCCGTTATTCTCAGTCCGAGGGCTTGTTACACGTGTGGCAACACGAGACATATTGCCAGGTATTGCCCTCGAGCTTCTGACAGCTCTCAGCAGTAGGGTCCTCGTCCTATGATTCAGGAATCAAGTGATCCACAGGCCGCCCAGCCAGCTAGAGGCGGGGGTACAGGCCATAGGTGGAGGTAGAGATCATAGAGGTAGAGCTCGGACCGCCAGAGGTAGAGGCCAGCCAGCAGCCGATCGTCCCAGAGATATGGTTCATGGAGGTGGGGCCCAGCCCCGGTGTTATGCTCTTCCAGCCAGGCCAGAGGCTGAGTCTTCAGATGCTGTTATTACAGGTACTATTCTGGTCTGTGATAGGGATGCTTCAGTGCTATTTAACCGTGGGTCTACGTATTCATATGTGTCGTCCTATTTTGCACTCTACCTGTCTATGCCTAGTGATGCTTTGGGTACTCCTGTTTATGTATCTACACCGGTGGGTGATTCTATAGTGGTCGACCGAGTTCATCGTTCTTGTGTGGTAGTGTTTGAGGGTCTTGAGACCCGTCTTGATTTATTGCTCTTAGACATGGTGGATTTCGACGTTATATTAGGGATGGATTGGTTGTCCCCGTATCATGCTATCTTGGATTGTCACGCCAAGACCGTGACCTTGGCTTTGCCAGATATACCCCGATTGGAATGGAGAGGGACCCCAGGTCATGCCACTCGCAGTGTTATCTCATATGTGAAGGCTCGACGCATGGTCGAGAAGGGGTGTCTAGCTTATCTAGCGTATGTTCGCGATTCCAGCACAGAGGTTCCTTCTATTGATTCTGTTCTATTGTTCGGGAGTTCCCCGAGGTTTTTCCTTCAGACCTGCCGGGTATGCCGCCCGACAGGGATATTGATTTCTGTATTGATCTGGCCCCAGACATGCAGCCCATTTCTATTCTGCCGTATCGCATGGCCCCGCCAGAGTTGAAGGAGTTAAAGGACCAGTTGCAAGATTTGCTAGGAAAGGGTTTCATCAGGCCTAGTGGTTCTCCTTGGGGTGCGCCAGTCTTATTTGTTTTGGGTCATCACCTATTCATTAGGATCCGATGGCAGTTTCCCCTTCTGAAGGTAGTCCACATATTTGTTCTGCCAATCCCAACTCAAGCTTGTTGAGTTTACACCGGCATGACCGGCCTCTATTACCGAGCTCAAAAATTGCACCATTGTTCCAGAGTTGAACTCTTCGGAGTCTACTGACTATCCTGAATTAGCCGATGCATCGGTCTCACTATTCTGATCTCGAGGCACATGTTGTACCGTTCATTCCTTGAATCGATATGACACTACTTGAAGTTTATCTAAGTACCTCCGCATCCGGTCTTATTTGACCTCGAGTGTTCTATTGACCTGGTTAACAACGAGGAGGGAATCGCACTTGGCTTTGATAACCTCAGTCCCTAAGCTTTTAGCCAATTCTGGACCTACAATCAAGGCCTCACACTCGGCTTCATTGTTAGTCAATTTTACAAATCTAATTGATTGCCTTATTTTGTCACCGATGGGGGGTTTTAGTACGATGCCCAAAACTGATCCTTTCGCATTTGAGGCACCATCCATGAATAGGGTACACACCCGAGCTTGTCCTCGAGGCAAGTAGTAATTCTTTATTGACCTCGGGATCTTGGCCGGTATGAAATCGGCCATGAAGTCTGCCAATATCTGGGACTTTATAACTGTCCAGGGTTTGTATTCAATATCGTACCCGCTAATCTCTATAGCCCACTTTGCTAGCTGGCTTGAGAGTTCGGGTTTATGCATAACATTCATTAAAGTGTACGAGGTCACAACACATATAGGATGACATTGAAAATATTTTTTTAATTTCCTAGATGCACTTAGGAAAGCAAGTGCCAATATTTCTAGGTGTGGATACCTCGTCTCGGCATCACCTAGAGTTGTACTAACATAATATACATGAAATTGCATACCTTATTCTTCCCGAACCAGGACACCACTCACTGCTATCTTGGACACTTCCAAGTAAAGGTATAGTTGCTCATTCGCCTTCGGGGTGTGCAGCAAAGGAGGGTTTGACAAGTATTTTTCCTCCAAAACATTTTGGCACTCCCAGGTCCAGGCGAAGTCACTCTTTTTCTTTAGTAACGAGAAAAATCAGTTATTTGATGACCTAAAAATGAATCGGCCCAATGTGGATATTTGTTCGGTTAGTCTTTGCACTGCCTCGACGTCGTTAACCAAGGTGATATATTCTATGGCATTTATGTTATCCAGGTTGATCTCTATTCCCCGGTTAGATACCATGAAGCCAAGGAACTTGTCCGCGCCGACTCTGAATGCACACTTCTCTGGGTTCAACTTCATATTGTACTTTGTTAGTATGTCGAAGGTTTCCTGCAAATGCCTCAAATGGTCCTCTAATCACAGGGACTTAACTAACATGTCATTAATATAAACCTCCATTGATTTTCCTAATTGTTCCTCGAACATTCGGTTAACTAGGCATTGGTATATGGCACTGGCCTGTTTTAACCCAAAGGACATTATATTATAATAATAAGTGCCGAATCTAGTTATTAAAGAAGTTTTCTCTTGGTCTTCCGGGTTCATCTGTATTTGGTTGTACCCAGAGGCGTAGAGAAAGCTCAACATATTGTGACATACCGTTGCATCGATCATTCGGTCGATGTTAAGCAAAGGAAATGAGTCCTTTGGGCATGATTTATTCAAATCCTTATAATCTACATACATTCTAAATTTATTTCCTTTTTTTGTATGACTACTATGTTAGCTAACCAATGCGGGTCACTTCCCGAATGGAACCTATTTTTAAAAGTTTAGATACCTAGTCCTTGACGAATGTGTGTTTGACCTCGGACTGTGGTCTCTTCTTCTGTTTAACCAGCTGGAAGATCGGATCCAAACTCAATTTGTGAGTTGTTATCTCTGGTGGAATTCCTGTTATATCTAAATGGGACCAGGCAAAACGATCAACAATAGCTTTAAGAAAATCAATGAGTTTTTTCCTGAGCTCGGGGGTTAGCCCCGTGCCCAAGTATACCTTTTTACCCGGCAGATGCGCGAATAGTATAACTTTTTCCAATTCCTCAATTGTTGACTTGGTTGCGTCAGTGTCATCAAGCACCACAAAGGATCTTGGGACCCCGAAGTTGTCTTCCTTGTCTGTTGGATGTTCCTCCAGATTATTCGGCTTGGTTGGGGTCGAGACCTATGATTGTTATTTGGTGTCTTTCACTTTGATTGGTCCTTATCCTTTGATGTCGTGATCGCAGGTACCGGGATCACTTCCTCGGCAACGAACATCTCTTTTGCGGTCGCGTTGACCGGTATGGTGAATTCTCTCTTTGTTACCTCGCATGCCATATTGAATTCGTTCAGCACCCGTACAATTGGCACGATCTGGTCCAATAGCCCTAGTTGCTCCATGACTCTCCATTGGATGATGTTGGCCGAGCTACCTAGGTCAATTAACACACACTTAACTCGAGATTTATTAATAAGTACAGATATTACCAGTGCATCATTGTGAGGTTGAATGATGCCTTAAGCATCTTTGTCACTAAATGAGATGGATCCTTCTATAACATAATCTTGAGTTCGTTTTTCTCTTGTGATGGAGACTTCGGTGCGTTTCATCATCGGCCGTTGGGGAATGTCTCCTCCGATAATCATATTAATCATATGTAGGGGCTATTCCTGCTCGACCTACTTGTTGGCGTCCCTGTTCCTGAATTAATTTTTGCCCTGCTCGCTTAGAAATTCCCGAAGATGCCCATTATTGAACAAAACGAGCCATTTCTTCTCTTAACTATCGACAATTCTTGGTTCTATGCTCGTGAGTTCCATGATACTTGCATATCAAATTGTGATCCCTTTGTGCCGGATCATGTTGAAGCGTCCTCGGCCATTTGGACTCCGGATGGTCTGTCTGGCTCATTTCTATTCATTAAACCTCAATTGCTCGGACCTTGATCATTTTTTCTGTCGTTCTTCGTCGAATTGTGACTGCGTTCATTTCCCCTTCTATCTGAGTTGTAAGGTTGGTATCGGTCTCGGGGAGGCCTCGACTCCTGATCTACTTCTCTTTTAGACTTGTCGTTCAATTTATCGGGATAAACCGACCCTGAGGGAGCCCCCAATTGGTCGTTCTCGACTCTGATCTTTGACTGATACCTGTTGTCGACATCAGCCCAGGTAACTGCTGGACATTCTAGAAAGTTTTTCTTCAGTTGTTGAGATGCAACCGAACTTTGGGGGTTGAGCCCCTGAGTAAATGCTTGAACGGCCCAATCGTGTGCAACCGGTTTAATGTCCATTTGTTCCATTTGGAACCTTGACACGAATTCGCCAGAGCATTTTGTTGTTCCTCTATTTGACTTTGAATAGGTCCGATTTCCTCATCTCAACTTTGATGGCTCCGACGTGATCTTTAGCAAAGGCATCTATCTGCAAGCATAGGAAATGAATCAATAGAGTTTTGAGGTAAATTATGATACCATATCATCGCTCCCTTGGAAAGGGTTTCCCCAAATTTCTTCAGCAACACCGACTCGATCTCGTCATCCTGTTGTCTTTTTTAGCGCATAAGTAAGAGGTCACATGCTCGTTTAGATATGCGGTCCCATTGTATTTGGGAACATCGAGCATTCGTAACCTATTCGGAATCGGCTTTGGTCCCGCACTCGGGGGGAAAGGCTTCTGAATGAACTTTTTGGAATCTGGTCCCTTCATTATCGGAGGTTCCCCTGGGATCTGATCGACCCTCGAGTTGTAGGTTTCCACTTTCTTATCGTTTGCCTCTATCTTCTTTTCGCTGAATTTCATCTGTTTTATCAATGCCTCGAGCATTTTCATCATCTCGGAAGTTTCCCCAGATCCGGATCCATTGTATTCAGTGGCAAGCTATTCTTCCCTCCAGGTATCTCCTTCAACCTGTTCGGGTTCAATCGCATTATGTGCGTGATTTTGTTTTGCAGCTGTGCGATGGAACTTGTTGGGCTTGCAACATCTCAAAAATCAAACGTAAGTTAACTCCTTCGCCTCCCCCTTCGGGGGTTTCACGAACTGATGAACGAGGTGCCCGTGAATGCTGTTAATGGGATCAATCGGTAGGTTAGTGTTGACAACAACCAATGAGTTTGCATCTACCGGATGAGCGATTGGTACGTCATTAGGGTCTACAGGGGGTACGTTGTTGCTCGACACCCTTTTGTTATTTTTGCCATGATGGCCTGATTCGGGGTCAACACTTAAGTGATCAGATTGAGAGTCTTGACATATTGAATAGTTAGAAATCAAACTTCAAAGAACAAGTGTAAAATAATGTGTGTTATCAAGACTCGTACTAAATCACCACTATTATCCTAAGCCCCACGGTGGGCGCCAAACCGTTTACCCTTAAAATGGATAATAATTAAATTTGTACGCAGTTTAAAGGATATGCAATTTAATTTAACACAAATGATCAAAAAACAGTAAATAGTTGAATTGAAATAACATTGGATGATCAAACCAAAGTGATGCAGTAATTAAGCCTTGCGTTTAACTTAAAATGCCGACGATAGGTCTCGATTGAGCCCTCAAGATAGAACTCGAACCCGAATCAACGAGTAAATTACTGAAAACTCTTAAAATGATTGCTGAGAGCTAAAGTAAATTTTATTGCCTTGTTATGCGTAAAATAAAAGTCCGTCCGAAAAATTAAAGGGGTCTTCCTCTTTATATAGTATAGGAGATTTAACCCTAGTATAAGTCTAAATGAAGTAAAAATCTTTTTCCTTCCTTTTTTTCCATAAAAATAAGATCCGCAGCCAATCTCGATCGTGATCCGCGCATATCTGGCTAATAACGGATATTTTGGCTCCTTGTTTGTCTCCTTCAACCGCCTTTCCTTTACCTCGATTTTTTCTCTCACTCGAGCTTGATTCTCTTCGGGTTCGGCCGCACTCGAGACCTGTTATATCATTCGTCCATTTTTTATTTTGACCTGTGTATATTTTCGGGCTTGCCCGAGCCAGCAAAAAATATGTTGTTCCTTGTCTTACAATAAAAAATCGGGGATTACTCTATCCTCAGTTTTACCCGTATTCGTATCCGTACGAGGACGAATGATCGTATCCGGCTTCCAACAGTTGTGAAAAGCCTTTTTGCCACTATTTATTTATTTATTTATTTATGTTATAAATAGAATTTTATTTATGGTGAATGTATATATTTAGAGAGATTCTAGGGTTTATTACTTGGTGGCTAAGTCACCCTCTCCCTATAAATAGAGAGTTCTATTCCATTGTAATTCATCCCAAAATCAATAAGAATTACTCTCTCCCTACTTTTCTCTGCAATATTGTTCTTCTTCTTTTATTATTTTATCACACGTTATCAGCACGAGACTCTAACCAATTGAGTAGAAGCTTTGGGATTGAGCATAATGATTGTCAATTGTTCCGTGAACTTCCTTCATGATTAAATTCTGAATTTAAGGTAAGTATCTTACTTTAATTCTCTCTTTTAGATTCTTGACATTCTATAATTTGATTTTAAATACAAGTAAAGACAATAAATCTTGATTTTAACTCTAATGGAGTTTGAAAGAAATTATAACCACCCAAAGTGGTAAAATTATGTCTTGCCATGATCAAATTCAGGAATGATTGTGGGCAAGGAATTGAAAACCCGTCCCATTGAATTTGCTCCATTATCATTCCCTTAAGAGAATGTGATAGCAATATGTAATAAGTCTGAAAGAAGACAAAATTATTACCTTAAAGGTATCAATGGATGTGGACGTGGTAATAGACGAAATTATAATCGTCATTATCGTGGTACTGAGAATAATAAGGATTCTCAAAATAAGCCTTCACTCTATGAAGTTAATGTTTGTCATCGATTTGACATAAGATTTCGTAAAGCACATACAGATGACTATGGTCAATTCATGATGTGAATGTGACAACATCTGATTTAAATACATATTCATTCTTGGAAGAATATGAACGTGCTAGTGGTAGTGAATATACCACACACTCACCTAGAAGGAGGTTTGAGATGATATAAGAAAATAATGTCATTATTATGACATGAATGGTCATTGGTCACGCACTTATTGAACGCCAAAATATTTTGGTAATGTGACTATTAAAGAATAACATTAATGCAAGAAACATATCTTGCATATAATTTTGACCATAACCATAATGGTATAACTTTCTCTTTAAAAGAGATATTCACCATATGGACGTTGATGAATATGTGGTAGTACCAAATTAATTGAGAGCTCTAGAAGAGCCAATTATACTATTTTGGAGAAACACAATTGATTACCGCTAAGGTATTGTGTTGTAGTAAGTCTCAAAGAAACTTATTCAGTTTCCAAAGTATACGCGAAAGCGCTTGATTATATTGAGACTATAAATAAAGGAAAGATTTAATATATTCTTTTACTACAACTTGTAGTTGGGTAATATGTATGTGAAAAGCTACCCGCTTTATTCTCCAGTTTGTACTACACAAATAAAAGAATACCACGATAAAGTGGATGTTTATTGATATAAAAACCCATATCATAAGAAACATGGAGTTTATTGATAATTGCACACGTCATGATGTAAATCTGAAATTTATCAATATTGATAATTTATTCAGTTGGCATAACTAGTTTAGCCATATCAATTTAAGTATGATGTGCAAAAATAAAAGAGAGTTCATATGGGTAAATATCAAAGAACTAGAAAGTTCTTTACGGATTCTCTTACGTTGCTTGTTCTTATTAATTAATAGACCAACTAAAATTGGGATTGAATCCCATGAATGCTGGAAATATCAAAGGTGAATATGGGCCCATTCATCTGCCATGTATACCACATAAGATGCATCTATGAGATGGTTACATGTGCGATTATTAATAACCCGCAACATGGTATTTTGCGAGGTAACTTGCTCAATAATTTAATTTCGAGCATAATTTCCAGATTTTCTATTCAAGAAGTTCATCTTGATAAGTTGGTTTACATCACAATTGGTTTAGCAAAATGATTTATTAAGTGCCTCTACTTAATAGCTAAACAATTGCTTATGAGAACAAAGTTATCTATATCAGTTTGATATACGTTATATACGAAAGTATATTATTTTCTCACCTCACAAGTGGTTCAGGGTCAGGAACCAAATAATTCCATCTTATTATTATTGATGTGCGGTGTATATTTTGATTAACACCATAACGCACAAAGGTGGATTCTCAAAGTTGACAAATTAGTTTTTCTAACATGAGGGGGAGACATGATAAACAGTTTAGAAAAACTTATGTGGAATGAATTATCATTTGTAAATCTAGATCCTCGATTAGGATAATATACTTGAAGTTCATAAAAGGATAATTCATTTGCATATATTGCAAAGAATGGCAGACGCATTTGCTGACCCAAAGAAAGTAACTATATTCTCAATGCAAATGCTCCTATTAAGTTCTAGAAGGACAAAGTCTGTGGTACGCTTGAGGCGTATAGACTAATCGGTTTCAAATCAAACTCTTGATAAAGAAGATGAGCAAATGATCAAAATAATCATAATAAAGGAGGCAAGTGATCTAGAAGATCATATGACATAATGCTTTATAAAATCTCAGGAGAGGTTTAGGTACCTGAAATGAATGAAGAGATCTCTATGTTATGTCTTTATTAAAAATGTTGAAACCGATATAAAATGTTCGTCGACGACATCTATGATACCGCTAAATATATATGAAAATCTTAAGTCTGGAGAAGTAATTTCGAATAGAATTGGTTTCATATGAAAGACATGTAGTTTTGAACATGTAACTCAAACACTTGAAAGTATAAAGTCAATGGTATGTGCAATCAGTTTTCGATATCTTATATATCTAGCATGACATGAAATCTTGATATGCATCTAAAGTCTATTATATGGCTTATATGACTTAACAATCCCTGAAGGATTTAAATTGCTTAAAGCATATAGAATTCATGGTCATGAAGTACTACATCCTCAGTGCAATTTGTGCACAAATGTATCTTGCTATAACTATATGCATGATAATATGAGTGCAAGAGTTTTCACCTCTATGTGAAGGTATTGAACTGACAATTCCAACAAGATCATATGAAGACAATTCATCTCTATCAAGAATGATGATTTCAAGGTGCAATATATTCATTCAAGTTAATATGGCTGATTTGTTCATCAAATCTCTACCAAAGATCTTTTGAAGATGGTGCACAAGATTGGGATGCAAATGCTCAAGGATGTGAATGGATGTTCTCATCAGGGGAGTTAATACGCGTTGTACTCTTTTTCCCTTACAAGGTTTTGTCCCACTGGGTTTTCCTTGTAAGGTTTTTAACGAGGCAACCAAAAGGCGTATTGTTAGATGTGTGTACTCTTTTTCCTTCTCTATAATTTTTCCCACTGGGTTTTATATTAGTTAAGGTTTTAACGAGGCACATTATCTGTTGAATAGACATTCAAGGGGGAGTGTTATAAATAGAATTTTATTTATGGTGAATGTCTATATTTTGAGAGATTCTAAGGTTTATTACTTGGTGCTAAGTCACCCTCTCCCTATAAATAGAGGGTTATATTCCATTGTAATTCATCCCAAAATCAATAAGAATTACTCTCTCCCTACTTTTCTCTGCAATATTGTTCTTCTTCTATTATTATTTTATCACAGTTTATTTATTTTCTTTGGTTTTTACTTTCTTTTCCAAATTCCAATTCCCTCCTCTCTGCCCTCCATTTTCCTAGCACGCAAACTTTATTACTACCTTTATGTCTTTTCCTCTTTTATTATCTTCTATCCTTTTTACTTTCTTTCTCACCCAAACCCATATTCTCGAAAACGGACAAAACTCCCCCTTTCCCACGATGCAATTATAAATTCCTTCTTCCCCTCGTTCAGACTCGTTTGGAGCTCTTCTCCACGAGCACCCATAAAATTAAAATTGTGAGTTTGCCGCTAACCTCATACGTAAGGCCTAGTCCCCATCTTTTGTTGATCTTCATGCCTAATACAACACTACCCAAAATGTTCATCTGAATAGTCTTATTTGAAAAGGAATTAGAATAGAGTGGGATCGCCAAACACTTGAATGGACTAGTTGAAGTGAAGCGCAGCTGAACGAAGTTTGAAACAGAAACAGAATGTTTTCCCAAATGACATGTTGTTACAAAGATTATTATCATTGAATTACAACTAATCAATCCTATATTTACGGGTGTTGCTAAGTACGATTGGTCAGGATTAGATATGCTAAACGCCTTTGCCATAGGTAAATATACAATACTTTTCTATCATTAATTGATAAAATATAGTGTCATATCATTATTCCTTAATTAATCTATAACTGTATGCTTTTGGTCCCTACTCTGACGAGCTCCCATAATTCAGGCAAAATAGTTTAACATTCTGATATTTACGTAGTATACTAAGGGAGGTACATTGATAAAGATAAAAGAAAAGGGAGAGATAAACTAAGGGTACTTTTGAAATCCGTTCTAAAAAAAGATTTGCAAGTGATGCTCTTCAGCACTGAAGTTTAACGTCAAAAACCATTTGATTTTGGGAGTTGGTTTTATGTTTGGTTTGGTTTTCAAGAAATAATTACTGCATGTGTATTTGGATTTTGTTTTAAAGCAAATGATTTTGAGGAAGTTTTGCTTCTATTTAATTGAAACTATATATATGGAACTAGTTAGGATAAAAACTAATTATACTTGCTATTCATGCAGTGGAGTCCTTTAGTTCTATTTCCTACTAATTAATAGAGAATAGGTACCAACATAAATAAATAGATTTATGAACGAAATTTTAAGTTCTTTCTCCTCATCATCTCGGAGACTAAACTTTAAGCACAAAGTGAAGAAATTTCAACAGATTTATGAGTGGAAGGTGCAGTAGACACCACAAGGAAGTAGTGGGATTAGCGCTCCCACTGCCAATTATTTATTATGCCCAACAATAGAAAGTGTTACTACCTGTAGTTTAGCACATGACTATCTCTCTTTTTTCCCCCCTTTTTAAAATACTTCTCTTTCTGGTATGTCTAGATCTAAGAATTAAAATTGGAAGTCAAGAAAGAAAATATCCAATTAAACTTTCGACTTCTGGTGGGTTGGCATTGACATTAAACGAATA
Source organism: Nicotiana attenuata (assembly GCF_001879085.1). Taxonomy (NCBI): domain Eukaryota; kingdom Viridiplantae; phylum Streptophyta; class Magnoliopsida; order Solanales; family Solanaceae; genus Nicotiana; species Nicotiana attenuata. The sequence goes on along the minus strand of NW_017670901.1, from coordinate 114,618 downwards.
CATTTTCGTGTGCATATGCACGTGATCTTTTATGCATGTGTCTGTGTATTAGAGATAAATTCTAATACATTTAGAACTTGTATGCACCTTTATCCATTTGGACACTTGCAAGTTTGTGTAACGATCCGATCGGTCATTTTGTGTATTTGAGCCATGTTTTTCCTTTTGATGCTTCACACACGTGCGTTTGTGGTTTTATGCCTTACGGGGTTAATTAATTTCGTTCCGGAAAGATTTCGGGTTGAATTGGACCCTTTGGCCTTTGGCTTAAAAGTCTAAGTTGACTATGTTGATCAATGTTTGACTTTTGTGAAAACGACTCCGGAACGATGTTTTGTTGGTCCAATAGCTTCATATGGTGATTTAGGACTTGGGCGTATGCCTGGAATCGAATTCAGAGGCCGAGGGTTGATTTGTGTTGTTTTGCCAAAAATTGGAAATTGAGGTTTAGAAGTTTAACCGTAGGTTGACTTTTGGCTATCGAGTTTGGAATTTAGTTTTGGGACTTGGAATAGGTCCGTTATGCTATCTAGAACTTGTCTACAAAAATTGGTATCAATTGGAGTTGATTTGATAAGATTCGGACGGTTAGTTACAATTCTAGAAGTTCTTGAACTTTACTTTGAAAATCGTGCGTTTTGGTGTCCGATTCAAAGTTCTAGATGTTATTTTTATGTTTTGATCATGAGAGTGAGTTCGTATGATGTTTTCAAACTTGTGTGGATGTTTGGTTTGGAGCTCCGAGGGCTCGGATGAGTTTCGGACGTATCGCAGAATGGTTTAGACTAAAAATGGAATTGTTGGTGTACTAGTGCTCGATTGTCGCAATTGCGAGCACCAGCCTCGCAATTGCAAAGGGGACAGGGGATGGTCTGATGTCACAATTGCGACTTCCGCCTTTGCATTTGCGAAGTCAGCAGGCCTGGGCTTAGGTCGCATTTGCGACCACTTGGTCGCTTTTGTGAGGGTTGCCAGCTTCGCAATTTCGAAGTATTTGTCACAATTGAGGATAAATAATTATAGAAGAGATAATAATAATTTCAAATAAAGATAAGCAGTTAGGAAAAGATAGCATGGCAATCGAAGAGGCAACAACCTCAGTTAAGGTACACAAGAGTCAAATAGGCAATAAGAGTGGAACATGAAGCAATCAATTCCAAATATAACACGTAGAGGTGAAACTAGTAAATGAGGAATTTAAAATAACAAAACAACTTCCTATCTAATGAACATAAGAACCTACAAGCCCTAGAAGGTCAACTTTTTCACAAATAAGCCCGAGCACGTACTCGTCGCCTCTCGTACACGGACTTTAGATGATACAATTAGCATAAAAGACTCAAATCATAAGGGGTAGTTCCCCCACACAAGGTTGGGAAAGATACTTACCTCAAAGAAGATAGAATGTTACTCTAAAATGAACTTCTTGAGTGAAATAAACTCGGACGGCTCAAATCTAGCCAAAATAACTTCAAAGCATAAATAAAACTCATAAGAAACTATTCCGGATCATAAAGCCTCAATCTTTATCAGAAACTAAAAATCAACCCAAAAGTAACAGTCTATCTTCTTTGAGGTTAGTATCTTGCTTCGAAACGCGACAAATTTTATAAAACCTAACACTCATTCCAATACGAGCTCAACCATACCAAAATTATCAAATTCCGATACCAATTCATCCCTCAAATCATCATTTTATATTTTAAAAGCTTTCTTCAAAATCCCCATTTTTCCTCAACTCAAAATACTAATTAAATGATAAAAATAAAGATAGAATCATGGTATATAATAAATTTTAGGTGAAGAACACTTACCCAATTGATTTGCTTGAAAATCCCACAAAGAATCGCTCAAAATCGAGCTCTAGAACTCCAAAAAATGATAAAATGGCTAACCCTTGGAGTATAGTACCATATATTCTGCCTAGTGATTACTGCATCGCGATCAAGGAACATCACTCGCGATCGCGAAGAAGAAAAATGAAGGCTGCCCAAATCGTGCTACGCGAACACGACAGCATGCTCGCGAACGCGGTGAACAAGAACCCAGACTCTACGCGAACGCGACTGTGCACTCGCGAACACAATGAGTATTTTGCTAGATGCCCCAAATCTGCCTTACCTCTACGCGACCGCGGACCTGTGAGAACGAACACGAAGGCGATGATCTTCCAACTTTCGCGAACACGAGCCTCCTTCACAAGCACGATGGGACAATGCTGCATGCCTTCTATAACACTATGTGAACGCGATTGTTTCATCGAGAATACGATGAAGAACTCCAGACACTAGCAGATCAGCAGTCCAAAAATAGAAGGAAATGGCCCGTAGCCCATCCGAAACACACTCGAGGCCCCCGGGACCCCGTCTAAACATGCCAGCAAGTTCCATAAACTAACACGGACTCGCTCGAGGTCTCAAATCACATCAAACAATGTCGAAACTATGAATCACACCATGAATCAAACTCATGAACTTTCAAATCTTCCAACTTCTAAAACTCGCGCCGAAACCTATCAAATCAACCTGGAATGATGTCAAATTTTGCAGTCAAGTCCCAAATGACATAACAGAGCTGTTCAAACTCTCATAATTGCATTCCGACCCCGATATCACGAAAGTCAACTCTTGGTCAACCTCTCAACCTACCAAAACTTCAACTTTTCCAACATTCGCCAAAATGCTTCATATTATCCTACGGACCTCCAAATCCAAATCCGGATGTGCGCCTGCGTCCAAAATCACTATACGAATATGTTGGAACCATCAAAATCCCATTCTAGAGTCGTGTTCACACAATTCCAACTACCACCAAATTCCTAGAACTTAAGCTTCCAAATCTAGAATCCTTCTTCTAAATTGACTCCGAATCACCCGATAATTGATCTCAGCCATGCACGCAAGTCATAACATATAATACGAAGCTGATCAAGACCTTATGCCTTTGAATGGGATTTTAATTCTCAAAACGACCGACCAGGTCATTACATAAAAGTTATTCAGACTGTTACATAATTTGCACATGGCTTTGTCATCATAGAAAGGGGTAATTTTTTAGCTTAGCATGTGTAGCATAAATTAATTTTGATGATTAATAAATGTGCTGAAAGAATCAGGTTTCAATGTTGTCATTTACAATGCTACTAACTGATGCCAAGACTAATTTGCCAATGATGAATGTTTTGCTCAAAAGATACTAATTACTTTATAAGCGAAAAACAATCAAAATAATTCACAGGTAAATCGTGATCGAATATAATGAGACCTAGAAGTTTGTATTGTGCTTGTGATTGTTTCAACAACTTGGATATTCGAGAGAGTAAGAGAAAGCTTGTTTAGAGAGAGAGAGAAATAGAAAGAAAGATAGCTTATTATTGAAAAATCTCATTCCTTTTACAACATTGGTATTCTCCTTTATATAACAAGAGAACCCCCTCAAAAATAATAAAATAATACAGGGATAGGTCACGTGCTTTCGAGGAGACGACGAGACCTAAGGGCACGCTTTCGCTCTGACATTCTTAGGTCGTCCCCTCTACTTCGGCTATTATTTAGTCGTGGGTCGTTGCTACCGTAGTGGGCAGAATTTGACCCCATACAAATAGTCCCTCCATTCGTTCGTGACGTAACGAAGTGCGTCGCCGATGGACGGAACCATGATCCTTGTATTAGGAAAATTTTGACCATGTTTGGAGACGACGACGTGGAGGGACGATCATTTGAATTTGTTGACATATTGGCGCGCAATTCCCTCCCTGAGATGACGTCACCATATGCATGCGTCATCATTACTCGTGTTCCCGAGGAAGTACAAAAGGTGTTCCGATGCTTGGTTTCCCGCGCCTGTTTGGGGTCTTGCCTCTTCGATTTTGACGCTACCCAACCCTATAAATAGGGAAAGGGTTCAACTTAACCTAACTTTAGATTATCTGCAAGCGTTTTCCAACTATTTCAAGAAAACGCTTCCTTTTTACGAAAAATCACCGCTTCCCTGAAAGTACACTTGTGGTTGTGTAGTACATCACTCCTTAATCGGAAACCATGACAAAACCTAAACGGGATAACGCTCCGGGGGCTCGTAATAATAAATCATCTGACATACCGCCTCCATCCGGCGGCAGTAAGGGAGAGAAAGGGGAGGATCTCACCCCTCTTACCGTAGATAACGTACTCCCGAAGCAACTCCTTATTAGGAGGGACTTTCAACGGGATTCTCCCGAACAACCTTGGGAGAAATCTGAGTTAAAACAAACTGATTTAGATACTCTTCGTGCGTCGTATGATATACCCGCTCACGTGGAGATGGTTTTAGCAGGAGCGGACTACGCGAACACCCATAGACCGGGGTACTGTACGTTTTACGAATATCCCTTTTTGATCGGCTATGGCCTCCCCATTTTTCCATTGGCGGAAGAACTCTGCCGTTACTACAACATGTGTCCCGCCCAACTCACTCCGTATACCCTAAAGGTATGTAGGGTAATGTCTACATACGCGGAGCTGGTCGGGCTGGAGGTCTCCGTCCACCACCTATTGCAGCTATTCAGCGCCAGCTACCTGAGGGGCACCATGCTGCATCTAAAGAATCGTGGCTCGAAGGGGTTGGTCGTGCAAACCGATGATCGGGCTAACCGGGGCTATTGGCGTAGATACTTCTTTATCAAGACGGAGCACCTGGTGTCTAACCCCGTCGGATTCCCTGAGAGGTGGAATTCGAGATGTAAGTATTCCTATCCGTCGAGTCATTTATCGTACGTGCCTTTAGTGGTTCCGATTATACCATCCCTATGATTTTTCTGTTATTTTGTAGCAATAGCCACGTCCCTCGGTTCATAACCGATATTAAGCAGTGGGTGTCCGATTTGCTGCCTCTCGCGGAAGAGACCCGTACGTGGGCTGAATTTATTGAACGTTACAGTCCCGCGAGCCCTTCAGGTATTTCTTCGACTTTAATTAGTCGCTTTCACAAACTTCGTCAGCTAAATCACTTCTATTGCCAGGTCGAAGTGCTCCTAAGAGGAGGGTGACGGCATCCGCCTCCTCCCGATCAGATGTTGGTCAGAATACGCAGGAAATACTTTGTGCTTCTGTCAGGGAAGGGGTGACCGTAGCCTCTTTACAAGAGGCTGCTCCTGCGGAGGTGGCTACAAATGAGGCGAGGCCGTCGACATTGTCTCCGCAACCTGCGGACGAGCCTTCCGAAGGCGAGGAGCCTGAGGAGAGAAAAAGGAGGAGGCTCGTGATGGGTAAGGCGGTGGCGACTGGAGATGAAGAGGGTGACGCGCCTCGCCAAACAACTAGGACCGTCTTTGTGGCCGACGCCATCCGTTCGGGGAGGCCGGCCAACCAGATAAGTGCTAATGTTGGTACCAGCTCGGCTTGTTTTGCCGAGGGTAGCTCATCGCCCTTTGTTGGTGGCGACGCTGGGGGACCAACTGCTGAGGCCGCCCACGGGAATGTGGATGAGATGGCGGAAAACTTTGCACGCGTGGAGATGACAGCAGACGGATCTGGCCGCCGCATCGTGATTCTAGGGGCTTACAACTTGTTAGAGCACAGCGAGCAGGCTGCACTGGATATGGCCCTACTGTGTGTTGCCCACGAGTGCGAGATGCTGAGCGCTGTCAGCGATGCGGAGCTGTCTCGGAGGGTCGCTAGTATGGCGTTACAGGTAACTTCTCTGTTCTTCCGTGTGTCGTGAAGTTGATTTTGATGCGTGCTAACTTACATGCATGTATATATATTCTTCTTTAGACCCTGGTTTTGGAAGTGGAGAGGAGGCGCCGTGAGGAGAAGAGAACGACCGTTTTTGATAAGATGGTGAAGAGGTATAAACGGTATCGCTCCAAGCATCAAGCGGCGGCAGATCTTTTCCGGCAAGATCCACAATTCCAGGTTTTCCGGGAAGGCCTCGAACAGAGGGAGGCACAATTGAGCCGCAGGGCGGCGGAGCTGGAGAAAACGGATGAGGAGTTGGTGAAGGCTGTGGGTCGTAATAGCGAGCTGGAATCACTTCTCAAACTGAGGGAGAAGGAGTTGGAGCTCAGCCGTGGAGTGGCGGCGGAAGTAGCCGATCTTCACCGTAGAGTGGCGGCTTTGACAGCCGAGCTCAAAGCTAAGGCGGCTGAGATCGATGTCCTCAGGCGTACTGCCCCGCCACGTCCCGGGGACGCGACCCAAGATGCGCACTAGATGTGGATACATGCGGAGGCCAAATTGGACGTGTATAAAAAACCTCTTGTGGACATGCCTCTGAGGAGCTCGTGTAGCTTGTGGGTACAGCTCCGACTCTCCTGACCGAGAGGGCTACACTTCGGAGGACGTCAACCGGCTCGAGTCTGACCCATGGTTTAATGAGACTTACCGTCTCGATGGCGATGGTCGAGACGGAGAGCAAGCGGATGGCGATGGTAAATCTGGCGAGGCTCCTTCAGATTTGTATAGATTTTGCCTTTTTTCTTTTTGGAATGTAATGGGAGTCCTCCATGGGACTAAATGTATATAATTTTTTTCATAGTGAAAGAATTATACTTTTGTTGCTATTCTTTTGTGTTGTTATTTGTTTATACATAGTTTGTCACCGTCGAGCTTGGCCGGCGCATCGGTTGTGATGACTTTTGGCCCGTAGAATGTAACTTCGACTGTCGTTAAAGTGTTATCCGTCGTCGTCGAGCGTGGTCGACGATCATTGGCGATGGCCTTTGGCCCATAGGATGTAACTTCAAGTGTCGTTGAAGTGTTATCTGTCGTCGTCGAGCGTGGTCGACGATTATGGGCAATGGCCTTTGGCCCATAGGATGTAACTTCAACTGTCTTTGAAGTGTTATCTGTTGTCGTCGAGCGTGGTCGACAATTATTGGCGATGGCCTTTGGCCCATAGGATGTACTTCGACTGTTGTTGAAGTGTTATCTGTCGTCGTCGAGCGTGGTCGACGATTATGGGCGATGGCCTTTGGCCCATAACTTCAACTGTCGTTGAAGTATTATCTGTCGTCGTCGAGCGGGGTCGACGATCACTGGCGATGACCTTTGGCCCATAGGATGTAACTTCAACTGTCGTTGAAGTGTTATCCGTCATGGTCGAGCGGGGTTGACGATCACTGGTGATGAACTTTGGCCCATAGGATGTAACTTCAACTGTCGTTGAAGTGTTATCCGTCGTCGTCGAGCGGGGTCGACGATCACTGGCGATGACCTTTGGCCCATAGGATGTAACTTCAACTGTCATTGAAGTGTTATCCGTCGTCGTCGAGCGAGGTCGTCGATCACTGGCGATGACCTTTGGCCCATAGGATGTAACTTCAACTGTCGTTGAAGTGTTATCCGTCATCGTCGAGCGGGGTCGACGATCACTGGCGATGACCTTTGGCCCATAGGATGTAACTTCAACTGTCGTTGAAGTGTTATCCATCGTCGTCGAGCGGGTCGACGTTTACTGGCGACGGAACGTGGCCATTTTCATAATGGAGGTGGTGGCCTTGGCCGCTAACATAATGGAGAAGGTGGCCTTGGCCGCTTACATAATGGAGAAGGTGGCCTTGGCTGCTTACATAATGGAGAAGGTGGCCTTAGCCGCTTACATAATGGAGAAGGTGGCCTTGGCCACTTACATAATGGAGACTCAACTAGGCTAGTCCCTTTATTATATCGGCCTGGAGAATGCGTCGACTGGCCGGTGTGATAAACCTGTCTCTATACGCCCCTGGGTGTCCCCTTCGCCGCCTCGTTAAAAACCTCCCCGAGAAAACCCAATCGGGACAAAACTCAGGTAAGGGAAAAAGAGTACGACTCGGGAGACGCCCCTTAAAAATGGAAGTACTTGAGGTGGGCGATGTTCCAGTTGTTTTGGAGTATTTTTCCCTCCATTGTTTCCAACTGGAATGCTCCTTTGCCTGCATCTGCTGTGATTTTATATGGCCCGCTCCAATTGGTGCCCAGTTTCCCTTCGCTTGGGTCTTTTGATGCCAAAGTTTTGGCTTTGAGGACGTAGTCGCCTACTTTGAGCGGTCGTATTTTAGCTTTTCTGTTGTAATACCTTTCGACCTGTTGCTTTTGAGCCGTCATTCTTATGTGGGCCATATCCCTTCGTTCTTCTGCCTCGTCGAGGTCTTGAAGCCTACCCATGTC